>NW_027417063.1:0-43518 GCF_009905375.1 Apium graveolens | reverse complement strand
GTGAGCACCCATGAATTACTATCTCTTTGATCAGATGGGGTTTTAGTTAACAGTCTGAACAAAATCATATAAAAAGCTACAATAAGCCAAGATATGTGTCTATCCTAAATTTGTGTGTGACTTATAGATTTCTTCTTCATTATCTATAATAGCGGCAAGTTCTCCATAAACATGTTTTCCATCAACTTATATATGAACGATTGTAATGTGGTTAGGGTTAGAGCACAGATAATATTGTCTGGACCCTTGAGACCATTGAGTGGTCCGCAACCTTCTCTTAATGGGTCGGCTATGTCTAGAAACTTTTACCCATTAACTATCAAGCCCAAATTAACCATGTTAATCTCCTCATCCTTTATATTATTACAATTTATTTTAAATAACTTTTTTCATATTCATTTTTCTTTTCAAAAATAAAGATGTACTACTAATAATTGAATCAAATCAAAAAATTTATTAACAGTTGAGAATTTTATAAATTATTTTTGCGCACCGTAAATTTTAAGAAATATATCGAATTTTATAATAATTGTTATCTTCAAAATGTCAATAAAAAATTTGACAAGGATTCACAAATGTTAAAACTTGTTCTAAAATTATTAAATTGCAAAATAAGAACTCTAATATTATTTTCATATGTATAAATGTTAGGGACAAATGAGTTTTTTATTTTATTCAATATAAAAATGAAAAGTGTTACAATTATAAGTTGTGAAGATAATCATTTGCCCATTTATGCTCACGTTGTGTTCACAAATTTCTAAATATTTGTTTTTTTAAACTTATACTTTTTTATAAATATTTTATTATTTTTTGTTACTTCTTTTCTTTCATTCATTTCATAAGTTGAAATTACAAGCATTTTAATATTTGACCATTTTATGATAAGATAAATGTACAATTATTGATTTATCATAATTAAAACATAACATATCTCAATATCAATTTTGTTTAAATAAAATAATTTGGTGAGCAAATTATATGATTGTTAGTGTAAGAAAATATAAACTTATGACTTAGGAAATGGGTTGCATGTCATATATATACATATATATATGGATAAATCAATGTTAGTTGTAATATATAGCCAAGTCCACTGTACAAAATATGAAAAAAAATTGATCTAATTTATATTTTAAAAATATAAAGATTTTAGTTAGTTTATAAAAAATAGCTGGCATAGTCTAAAAATTATTATAAAAAAATAGCTAAAGAATCTCAAAATACAATTAAAAATTCTTGAGAGAATTATATAGTTTCCATTTTTTTAACTATTTATAGTATATCTCATAATTCTATATTAGTGTAAAATTTTATTACATGTTCTTTTTAATATGATTATTTATGACATTCTTAAATACTTAAATAATAATGAACCATTCTTTAAAAAATTGAACACCAACTAAAACTCTACGGAAATTCACACTTTCTACAACTTCATCAATTATTAAATAAAAATTTAGCAACCATAATATATTATTACAATGTAAAATCATGTATTATATATTCCTTTTATCTAAAAAAGCTAATGATACAAATTGAAGTTAAAATTTATGTAAAGTAAATAATCTTAATGGAAATGTTTGTGTGCAGTTGATATAAAATCACTAGAATGACAACAATATTTCTGAATTTATTTCATTCAACCATTTAAAGTGTAGACTTTTCATTTTTTATAGGTGGCTAAATAATTGCTTATTAGTAAAAATGCTTAAAAAATGATGTTGTTGGATTGAGATGTTTGGACAAGGCTCCACACATCTAGCAAGGACACATAAGTTGTGATCTTGTTATTTTTGTAGGTGACTCTGAGATTATGGATTGATGGATTGATGGTGAGAATGTTAAAATGATTCCTTAGAAGTTAAGTTAATTGGGAGGGATGAATACAGTTTAAACAATTAAATTGATTTAAACAACTCAAAATAATGAACAATTTTTATATTAATGAATAAAAACTGATTACTATAATCTCTCAAGAATTAAATTAAGAAACAACTAAAATTTATTCTTCTTGCATATGCAGAAAACTATTAGTACATCAATATTACTATTCTTCTTCCATATGAGAAAACTATTAGTACATCAATATTACTACCACATTAGTGGTACAATTAATTTATTTACCATGGAAATAAAAAAAATTAATGACACAGGGGATCAAAGCAGAACAATCAATTTATATATCATGAAAATAAAAAGGACGGTGACATAGGGGATCAATTGACAATGTAGACACGGTATTCTTAAGGAGTCAAAACCCCGTATTTGTGTTACTTGCACATGTTACAATGAACTCCACCTTGCAATTTCATTAAAAAAATAACCTATCATAAAGGCAGTCAAGATTGACGCTGCCCAGTTACAAATCCACCTCCAATACCAATCCACCTCCAATACGAGTACCTCCAGAATACTTAATGACATGTTTTTTCATTGGCTTGTAATTGAACATGAAATAACTATATATACATACATAGAAAGAATGGACACAATCCAGCTATTTTTAAATTGTTGTAATCTAAAACTATAACACCATTATTAAGGTCAAGTAAAATATAAAATATTCAGTTACCTAATGGCTGACCGAGCCATACCCATCTATATAATTTATAAGTAGTTCTCCATGTCCTCACAATACATGGAATTATACCAAGTATTGTCAATTCAACATCTTGCATAAAATTGGATGATTTAACATCGTGTAAGACTCTTATTAGGAAACATTAAAATAAAAATTTATCTATATAAAATAGCTAATTAACTCGCTATATTTTCTAATAGTGAACGCGTTATCATAGCAGTTGTTAAAATAAATTTCAAGAATGGCAAACTTAATTAAGTAAAGATAAAAAGTTATGATAAACGTTGCGAGGGATGGGAAGACTTGTAAACATCAATTATCATGAAATAACTATAAGACCAATATTATAAAATTTATGATGCTTACTATGAGAATCAGCCAACACGATTATTGATGAAAACAACAACAATTCTACATCATCAATATGAGACAGCATCATTAAATAGCTTGCTAACATGTTTCTTAATAAATTAGAATATATTTTTTTACATAAATAGAAAAAAAACTTAAATAATTGGAGAAAAAATAAACCATAAGTCTCATGAAACATGTCTAAAATTACTATATCAACTCTAGATGGATAAAAATAGCAGAACAATGTCGTCTCTGCTAGGGGTGCATCCTTGAAGATTCTTGGATACCATTGAGCAAGAGGAAGTAACGTGAAAACCAGTTTTGGGTTCATATTCTTCGAAAAGTCATAGTCATTTTCGAGATACTTTGGCATATGGATCAACTGCAAATTTCTGCAAACAACATCATGCCACACCTAGTCAAACTCAATGATGCCATTACACCAATAAAAACACACTTAGCATTCATGCTCAATCACTTATGTTAGATAGGAAAACAAGCATATGAAGACCTAAAAATATACAAATTTCTTTAGGTTCACCCGTAACTCAACTTCAAGAAGCACAAAACTACTTGCAGCATAACTGTATATGCAAAAATGAAGGATTGGTTTGGTTTGCATCTAGCCTTTGTTATCATCTCACATACTCACTACTCACGCAATTAAAACCACTTTATGATTTCAATACTTACTCATCGATGTACCTCTTGAATCATTATACTGTCTCTCAACATTTACCTCTTGAGCTTCTCAAAAATAATCTAAAAGATTTACTAGTACACTAGTTCTAAGATTATTTACTTTTTAATAGTTTTACACTATTACATTAACTGAAAAATAATGCTTTTAAACACTAGCTAACCACACAAAATGTAGCGCATAAATTTCCACTATACTAGTGTTCACTTGCAAGAGACTCTTCTACGATGAACTTATTCTAAAGTTTTATTTATTTACTTGCATAAATTTCAAAAATATGCAGAAAAACATAAGAATAACTCTGCAAAATTAACAAAAAATTCAGTCTCTAAAATTCATAGCTAGTATTTTCCTCTACTTAATTGCAATCGGCTTGTTCTGCCACAAGATACTAAGATATTTACATTTGTTCTATTCCCCCATAAAGATCTTAGCTCACAACTTAATAACAAAGGATATTATGAAAATGATCATAGGTATTGTTGATCAGTTATATATTATTTTGGGGCTTTATTGCTCTCTTTTATAAAATATTTGAATTGTATGTTATTCTCAGAAATTGGGGAACGTTACTATCCTTTGTATAGTATTTTGAACTATATGGAATCTTGAAATTGTATCCCATAAATATTTTTGGTGGCTATACTAATAAATAAATTGAATTTCAAACTTAATAAGTTGTGAATATATTTATTCTAGAGTGGGATACTTATTGAGCATTATTATGCTAATCCTTGCTTTATTTATTAAACCTTTCAGTAGCTAAAGAATATAGTCAATTATTCTGCACTACAATGAACGGAAGTAAAAGATTCAACCCTGAGATAGCCAATTCACAATGGTTAATGCAGAAGACAGTTGTATAGGTTTGAGTGGAGAATGTTAAAGCTGGTATTCAAGTCTAGTTGTTTATTCCGTACCCTTGTAAAATTAAGTTTAGATGTTAATATTACTTCAGGTAGAGGGTGTAATTAATAGTGTGAGATCCTGGATATTAAATTTGGTTTGTATTAGGTAATGTTACTTTTGAAATTCATTTTAAGGCTCTAACTTGTGTGTGTAAGAGATTGGGGTTATTTGGTGTTGTATTATTTGATTGTTGAGTTAATGCAGGTAATATATGTTTAGACGGTTGCATAGAGACTCAAATCTCTTACCCCAGATTTGGAGGTGTTAGACTGGTAATGTTGGAATACATGTCCCTAACTTTGCGCCAAATCTGCTGGTACTCCATGCTTCTCCATCAACAGTTACTATAACAAACGACTTTACAGTTGAAGCTAAAGCTGATTCATAACTGGCACTTATGGTTCTTGATACAGAGGGGGACCTGTGAAATCCCTATATTAAATGTTGGGATTGACGATGGTATAACATAATCATTTCCCGTCAACTCCACCCTCACATCAAATTTATTATGATTTACATTACTGACGTGTCTCCAACAAACTCAGCCTCATCACCTAAATTTATGGAACTATTACGAGCAAAATATCAATTCCAACTAAATCATTTTCAGCATCAACAATATGCATTTGCTTTTAAGGGAAATCGACATATTCACCTCCTCTTTTATGGCCAACTTTCTTAGATTTCTTTTGTATTTCATTTTCTATTTCTCACCTAGCTTTAATGGGAAAATCTTGAAATACTCAATGATTGAACTTATCATGTGAAACCCTTACACTATTACTCGCAACAGAATCAATATAACTCATATCTTCAGTTATCACTCCCTTGACAACCAAATATATATGCTCCTAAAAATTGAATATGCCCAAAAATAAGAATAATAAAAATAGGAAATTACATAAGGAAAAATATCGGTAACCACATAATTGACCAATCATATGAATTGATAATTACCACAAACAAGTGTGAACCACCAACACGTATATGAAACAAACAAGTAGTACGTGCATACCATTGATTCCGGTGAGTTTCAAAAAATTCCGGCAACCAAGGCAATCGTGTCCTGTTATATTCGTGTTTTCATCACAAGTAAACACTTTTTCATCAATTACTACTACAGCTACAATTAAGACTGTTTCAACCTTCATCCTGACCACACACCTTACATCCAACATTTCGACACAAAGGTCGCTACTTAAACATTAGAAATCCAAGAGTGTACCGTGACCCGAATCCATCAACAAGAAGCCAATAACATATAACAAAATGTAGCTCACAAATTATTCATCAAATCTACCAGTAAAAATTATAAAATGACATATAAATTGTAATACAAAATGAAACAAAAAACTAAAACAAATCGGAAACAATGTAAAATAAGAGATAAATTTTAGATAAAGACAAACAAAAGCAATAATTAGATTTTAACAAACCTATAAATAAGAAACAAACATAAAAAGGCTAGAAATGATAAAGTATATATGTAATTAACTTGAAGATGAAGAATCATGACCACGAAGAATCTTGATAGATCGGGAGGAGGTGAGTGCGAATAGGAAAGGAGTGGTCGACGAAGGGGCTCGCCGGAGTATGACCAGACGGCGGACGGTCAGAGAATGCCAGTGGCGATGTCGTGGGGGGGCTGTAGTCGAGGACGTAGATGGAGAGAGAGAGACGGGGGGTGAGAGAGAGAGGGAGATGGAGGGGAGGGAGCCGGAAGAAAACAAGTGTGGCTTAAGGGATAAGGGGGACGCGTAGGTCAGGGGTGGGGGGTTTTATACTTTATATGATTTTATTTATAAATATTTTTTATAAAATATAACTTCAATCTTTGGATTGTTATGATAGTAGTTAAATTTGATGTGTTAGATATAACTCACGCGGATCACTGACATGGCACTAAATATAACTGTATTCAGTCAAATTTAGGAGTGTTAATTTAAATATTATTAATATTATTATATAATTTGTTACCTTTTATAAGACATATAATATTAATTAATATTTTCCTTACAAATATTATAATACTTTAAAATTTAAAATTTATTTTTTAGAACTCATTATTTTAAGAAAATTTTGAATTCATGATTTTCATCAATTTTTTCATAAATACCAAAAATAGACATACAGTGAAATTCTTTATTGTTAAATTATTTTTTTGTTAAAATAATCAAGGAATAACAAATAAAAATTATTCATATTTTGCATATAACATTTTCTTTTAACCATTTTAACATTTGTACAATTGGATCGTTCGATATTTATTTAATATTTTAGATTTAGTATGGACAATGCACCAGTAAAAAGTACAGGTCAAACTAGTAGTTAATTATTAAAATAGCAAACCTATTACATTTAATTTTTTTCTCAACTTTTTATCTTATCACTAAAATATATAGATCTTGATATCATTAAATTTAGATCATTTATAAACAATTTTTAAAAAATCGAAATCTCGGTATGGGACTAAACACTAATAAGAATTATTGGTCAAACTACTAGTTGACTATTAAAATAGGAAACCAAATAAATTTATTTTTTTCTAAAATTTATATCATATCACAAATATATATAGATCTTCAAATTCTTATGGTTGGATCATTCATAAATTATTTTGAAAAAATTATGTCATCAATTATTTTGAAAAAAAACTACTAGTTGACTGTTAAAATAGCAAACTAAATAAATTTATTTTTCTTAAAACTTTTATCATATCACTTATATATGTAGATCTTTGTATCCTTATTTTTGGATCATTGAAATTTGTTTTGAAAAAGTCAAAACATTAATATGGGACTAAACACTATTAAGAAATAATGGTCAAACTACTAGTTGACTATTAAAATTTCGTGTAAATTTTATTCTATATTTTTTCAGAAATTTTTTGCCATTTTTAAAATTTGAATTCGACTAAAATCGATTGAATTTAGTACAAAATTCGTTGGCGGGAAATTTCCCTCCATTTTTTGGCAAGGCTAATTTCGACCGAATGCGGTTGAATTTAGGAGCACGGCTAAACTCAACCGTATGCGGTTGCATATAAATTTTGTTGTATTTATTCAGTTCTAATAAGTAAGGCTAAATTTGACGGAATGTGGTTGAATTTAGGGGCACGGCTAAACTCAACCGTATATGGTTGCATACAAATACGGTTGTATTTATTCGGTAGTAATTAGTACTAAATTTGATCACGTAAATACGACCATATATAAATACGACCACATGCGGTTGAATTTAGCCGCACCATTAAATTCAACTGAAAATGGTTGAATTTGATGTCAGTTGTACATGTGCAGTTGTATTTAGGCTTCTTTTCTTGTAGTCTTGCTTTATCTGTCTTCACTAGCAACATCATTTTGTGTTAACTGTACCAAAAATTGCTTTAGCAGTACAAAAAGATGTTTCAAATTAATGGAGTAAGTAAGTTAGTATATTACTACTTTTGTTGTGTTTTATGTATTTTAAGTTCACATATACTTAAGCCTAAGTAAATTCCTTATATTAATGGAATTAATAAAATGCAACTTTATCACTTATAAACGAGAAATATGATATTTTTAGCCTTGGGAATAATAATGTGGGAGTTGTTAACACTAAGTAGGCCATGGCTTGGTACACTCTCAGCTCTTGTTGTATACATCATCTGTATATTCTCTGTGATTAACATCTCTGCTTCATTTGCATTTAGTCTGATCTTGACTTTGTTTTATCTACATAGATTGTTTCCACTATTGCACATGAGGGCTCATGACTAGAAATACCTGTAGGTCAACTTGGAGGGCTAGTAGATGGTTTCCGCATTAGATCATATTTATCAGTTTTATCTTAATATTGTAGTGCTTTTTTGGAAAAATTAACTTTATCCGGTTTACGTAAATTATTGGGCAGAAGTGCATGAAAGACCAAGGTGTGAGGATATTTTCAGTCATTTACTAGACTGCGAGTACTTCCTCAGCTAAGTGTTATCCAGATTATTGTATAGTAAACAATATAATAGAGGTGTTACATAATATATTATCGGCGCAAGTTGTTATACTTTTTGTTTGAATTACTTGTCCTATAAAAAAAATTATGCATGCACTATCAGTTGCCATTTGAATTAGAATAAGTTTGCTACTATTTGAACCATGTATACTAGATGGATAGAGTTTTTGTGCACTCTGTAAGCCGGCATAAATTAGTTCCATTTGTACTTCTAGTTGTTTTTAAATCGGGAGATGAAAGGTCTTTCTATTTATCATTTGTAATTCTCATGCTTCCAGTCCATGCATGCTTCTGATGCTTATCGACACATATCTGGATGCTTCAGATTGACCCAATATAAATGGTTCTGATATATATAAATGAGTTCCATATTTAACTAGCCATGATTTTACATCGATTTATTTTATTTTTTTGACTTAACTTTGTGAGTTTTTTTCTATATTTGTATAAATTGCAGAAGACAGAGGATACATTGTTGTCACAGGGTATCGCACAACTGAAGTTAGGCAGCCACAAATTTTCTCTCTCTAAGGTTGACCGTTGTTCCTTTTAAGAAAAAAAAAGCTTCTCGAAGGATTGATTATTAAAAGTTATACCGAATGCCTTACTTTTTTTAATACATTCTAGCATAACTGCAGCACATCATTTATGCTGTTATTTTTAGACATTCAGAAAAAGTTGATTTATAATACGTACCAGGCATGACTACCTATATAACAAATTGGAATATTTTGGTACTACTTGTTCAAATCATTTTGTGTTTTAGCTATGTGTTCTATGGGGTGACATAGACATTGCCATACATATGTTATGATAACTATAAAGCATAAATGTGGACATAGGGTACGCTATCTCTTATCACCCTCTATCTGTTATCTTTGGTTTAATTAGATAGTAATCATTTCTTAAATTCATCCATATATATGATGTGTTAGTTTTATATATCTTACTACTTATTTCAAGTTTAATATATTAATGTATAATGTGCAGGCATTCTAATATCAAAGAGTAGATATATATGTAATTATTTAGAGTTTTTATCTGTAGACTTTAAAATATTCAATGTATTAATGTGTTTTAGTAATTTTCAATACATGTAGATATTAGGTCGAAGATACTCAAGCTTGGGAAGCGGAAACAAATCATTTAGAGGCAGGCATTTCCCTTAAGTTTTATGTTGGCTCCGATTAAAATTTGATGCCACCATTTGTATTATTAAATAGAACAAGGGTTATCTCACAAGTTTAAGTTTATTTTAACTTTTGTAAAGTAACTAATAGTTCAAGTTTATTTATTTTTGTAAATTCAGTTTGTATTATATTTTTTGAAACTTATGAAATGAACATTTAACTTATTTTCGAGAAATGCATATCACCAAATAATTTTTATTAAATTTTAATTATGAAAATGTTACATCATGTAATATATGGTTGACAATATGGGCCCCACCATATTCTAATGATTGCCCAAAATGTGTTGTAACACTGGTCAAGTCCTATTGCAACCCTTATGGATGTTGAAGTAGAATATTTGTTTAAAAGATAAGAAATCGTTGCAATAAAGTGTGTCGGGGTTGCAATATAGTGCTTTCCAACGGCTAAAATTGCGACCCCCAAAAAGTGTTACAGTACCATTTTTGGCACCTATTGCAACATTTTTTTGGCCCTTAGCAACGCTTGTTGGGGTTGCAGTATGCAATTTATGGCGTAGTGTTAGCTACATATAAATTTTACTCTTTTCTTTGCTTTAATCATATTCTATTTCAATCATATTATGTCATCAGCTTGATTCTCCATTATGATCAATTTCTTCAGTTTTTGAAGAGCTGACATTTAATGCATTGGTCTGGTTCACAGATGACTAGCACATATATGAATGCCCTTACCTACTTTCAATTATTTATCTCATATCACCTTATCTCATATCATTTCTTTAACACTAAAGTTCCTTTTACATTTTATTCTTCATTAAGGCTTGAATATTATAATGAACTTCTTTTCATGACTTGATGATGGACTTGGAGATTTAATTCCATGTTTTGATTGTTTATATTTTTCTAACGTTCTCTCGTCAAGATTCCTGTGTTTCGTAGTTAATATTATTTACCTGTTTAATTTTCATGTCAAGGTATATTTCTCAGTTACATATTACGTTACATTATGATTATAGATGGTCATCATTTTTCAAATGATTTGTTGGATTATCAATCACTTTTTCATATTGCAATGAGTAATTCAATGCACACACAAGTATTATCAATCTTTACATAATCAACTCTTGTAATTTTCTCACTAGCAGCTCTTCTTATAATCTCATAAATATTATTTCATTCATTGATAAGTGGCAGTCATTCGACGACTAATTCTTCAGGCTAGGCATTTCTTTTCTTAATTGTTTCATCAATTTCAACCGCATAGCTAGTATCATGATCAACCATTTATTCTGACAGTTCGACGATTGAGAGAATAATGTAAATATCTTCTGGGAGTGAGAGGTTGCTTTGATAGCATGAAAAAGGAGACTGAGTGAGAAGTTGATGAATATCTGCACTATATATTTTCACTTATTCAGTTACTGTTCTTAGACTCAAAGAACTCATTCAAACCTTTGATGAAAACAATAAGGGGAGAACAAGAAAGTTAGCTCTGAGGGTGTCTTTAACTAAGAGGGAGAACATTCATGGCCCACAGTCTCAACGACAAAGAAAAAATGAGACATGGTTTAAGTAAATTGTTTGAAATCAATCAACCTCAACCCAACTAAAGCATTAAGTCAGCATGTACAATTCAATGTTCCCATAAGGCACAAGGTGCACATGGTCTGAGCACAAACTTCAAGGTTCATGGCAGAAAAGCTCATGTAGTAAATTTGGAAGAATTCATCAGGACAGATTGATCGGAACATAGCTAGGACTAGAGAAGTCATATCAAGTGGCAAAAGTTAAGCCTAAATCAGCTCTATCTCATTGAATATATCTCGTTGTAAAACCTCTTGACTTTTTTGTCAATTTTTTTTATTGCTAAGAAGCTTAATTCAAATAAACTGTGATGTCTAAACTTTAATATATTTGGAGTGTGTATTTCTATAATCAAGGCTCTAATTCATGGTGGTTATTCTCTCAGTCTTAAATTAGGAAGATTATTAGGAATCAGGACAAATTCATGATTAAAAGCAAACCTCATAGAATAATTATGTTAATTAAATTTTATATCCTTCAACGGCTAACCATCCTAAGGGATAGCCGGTAAAAGGGTAGCTCGTTAACTGATGAGGTTTCTGTAACATTTTTTATGAGATTTCCATAGTATTTAGTGTAGCACCCTAGTCTCATATTAAAAATATTTAAGCTTTTTCTTCTATATATCAGGCAAAGTATTACTACTATGTGTACCAACAATGTGGTTGGCTTGTTGTTTACCCATGTCGACTGCATTTGGGTCAGTAGTATTCGACTTATTTTTGACAAAAAATAGGACTTGAACCAGTTTTCGAAAAATGCTCCAGATTTGACCCAGGTTATCACTTATGGTATCAGAGCTAACCCATGAAAGTTTGATTCGTCAAGTTTCCAGAGGTACGGACGTGAAGGCTAGTGGTATTCTCCCTCAATAGATAGAGATCTGGAGGCGGGGACACGAAGCCAGCTGATATAATCTCACAATTAATGGCTAGTTAGGAATAATCATGATCTATGAGCTATATGTTCGGATCTGAAAAGGATGTCATGAGTTTAAGTAGGGGAGTTTGAACACCTAATTCCTACATCGAGGAGATTCGGGACATTTATTCTGTATATAAGGAAAAATGTTACTACTCTATGCACAAAAAAATCATGATCATTTGGGGGCCTATGGTGGGCTTATTCTTATACATGTTCGTTGCATTTGGGCCAGTATTCTTCCACTTATTTCAGACTCGGAAATGGGGCTTGATCCGGTTTTCAAAATAAGCTCGGGATTTTATTCGGGTTGTCACAATTAGAGTTGTGGTTATTCATTCAAAAGTCATGTTGACTTGATACATAAACTAGAATAGTGTGGCTCATTATAAACATATGATGCCATGTAATTCTAACTAAGTAAAGTGAGTTATCAAGTGCTAAGTGAAGCTATAGATTAATGGCTAACAGCATCAATCCATTAACGGTAATCAATCACTCTCAATGGCTAAGAAAATTCGAATAGTAATTGACAATGACTTGATAATGGTCAAATCCTAATTTTGACACAGTAAATGGGTTAATTATAATCTCGACAAGGATTTTGAGAAAGTACATGGGTTGATTAGAATCTCGGCAAGGAAAATGGGAGTTAAGACATGATTTGCATGTGACCTTTTCTAGATTCTGAAGAAGAATAAACATTCTATTTCAATGCATGCCAAATTGTATGGATTTTCAAAGAATTATATCATGAAAAAATTCAGCCTAATTTGTCGAGACTCACGAGAAAGAATGTAGAAGTAATTTTACTGGATCTAGAAGATTGTGCTATTTTGTCGAGAAAGGATTGTAACTTCGTGACATATAAACCAAGTAGTAGAAATAGCATCTTTTAGGAAATTATTTTTAGAGCGTTCATTTTAGAGAGAATTATCTTGACAGGAAAATTGAAATGCAACCTGTAATTTACACATATTATTTCTTCAATGATATATTTTCCTTCTTTTTGTTCATAAACAATAAGTTTTTATCCCAAAATAGTAAAAATATTTGATTTGTATTTAACCTCCCTTTTAAAAATTAACATAGTTAATTATTAAAGAATAACATCCCTTTTATACAAATAATTTCACATAAAAACATAATGTTGGGTTTTTTTGGAGTATAAAAAATTTGTTGAGTATAAAAGCATTTGTTAATTTCACACAAAAATATTAGTAGGAGATAGAGTATCGTGACTGCTGCTACCATTACTTTGTTAAGCGTAGTCTGTGGTACATTAGAATTCCGATCATCGATTTTAACCCCATTATAGAGTCAATTTGCACAAATAGGCTTCACTTCCTTTTTAAAATGAGCTCTCATCCAGGGGATATATGTATCTGACGTTTCAAACAATCTACTAAATAATTTTCAGATTGGCCTAATATTCCATTAATGAAACAAAATATTGGGAAGTTCTCATACTTGAATATGATATCGAATACCAATATTTTATTGTCTTTTTGATATTCAATCTTCATTTTAGAGATTTTGTAATATCTATAGTGACTTAATAACTATAGTGACTATGACTCGTAACAAAATGTTAGGCCGGCTGGCACAAGTAATCTCTCCAAACATCCACAAAGTTGCTCAAACATGAAGATTGTACCTCCCAATATTATTCCAACCTCTACCATTATTTTTTCCATGAAGCCAACTTTAAGATCATAATCTTGGACCATAAATCCATAGAGTTCTACTCTGTACAAGGTAGGAGGGTTTTCTCCATCTCGGACCAAAGTATTTGTTCAAGAGATAATGATAACTTTACTTAATGGGAGAGAAATTAAAAAAATATGAGAATAAAGAGAGGGAAAAAGACACAATGGAAACACGTATGAACAACACTTACTATAACTTTTATTAATAGTAGTATTAGGCACTTTAGATGACAAATGTGTGGGTTCCATGCCCTATTTATAAAAATGTATTTCGATCTTAAAATATTTACATGAGATGTTGACTCCAAACATTTTTGACCATGAAGTGAATGACTCAGAATTACATGTGAAAAGTGTTCCATTACAAATATTCTAATTATTCATTGATCTTAATATAGATCCTAGGGTTGGAACATCCATCCTTTAGGGGAAACATTTGAAATTATTAGGGAGGCATCATCATTGTTAAATCCCCTTTCGACTGATACTATTTTTTGATGGTTTCTTTTGGTATAATAATCAGAATTGGATTTTGAAAAGTTTGACTGGCTGACTACTACCTCCTGGTTTTGCATTTTTGTGGGATCAATTTCTAATTTTGACATAGGTCTCTGAGGAACTAAAAGGGTTGGGTTTTGAAAACTTACTGTTTGTGTAGTTTGAAAGGGAGTATTTGTAGGTTGGCTGGAAGAAGTGTTTTGTTGGGTAACTTTAGTTGATTTTTCTGAAGAGCTTTGGGAGGCTATTGAGGGATTTTGGATGTTGAGGCCATGGGCTTTGATGTTGAGGCCAGGATGTGATCGGTTTTCCTGAAGAAGTACTCGCTTTGCTTTGTTGAGTGACCTGGAGTTGTCCGGGAAAGGCAGGAGTTTTCCCCCCACCTCTGCCTTTTCGAGGCATGAGGCTATTTGTTTTGTAGAAACTCACGGGTCAGGAAATCAGGGACCCAGTTCATATCTCCCTTAATGTGTTCAATATCAAAATAAAAAATGCTTAATAATGCTTGCCATCTGGCGAAAATTTATTTTGATGTAATATTTTGGACATCTTTTTGTAAAACTTCTTTTGCAGATTTAGAATCGACTTTAAGGAGAAATTTTTGATTTAATAAATCACTCTGAAATTTTGTAATATATAAAATATTTAAAAGTATTTCCCTTTTTATAGTAGAATAATTTCTTTGACAATCATTCCAATGTGCAAATGTAAACTGGACTATTTGTTCTTTACCATTGACTACTTCTTTTAGTATACCACCGTATCCTAAATCAGAGGCATCTATTTCAACTACTTTAGAAGCATTTGGATTAGCAAGGTATAGACAAGGGATTTCTAGAACCTGAGCTTTGATTTGTCGAACAAATTCGGTATGTTCAGATGACCAAGGGATGAGGTTACTTTTAAGGCGGTCATGTAAGGGCTTCTTTGGAATTCGCTAGGGGCAGTTTTGATTCCAAATGGAAGGACATTCCATTCATACTTTCGGAATGGGACCGTAAAAACGGTTTTATATCTATCTTTTGGGTGGATTTGAATCTGCCAAAATCCTGATTTTAAGTCAAATTTGGAGAATATTACCGAAGATCTTAATTTTTGTAAAAGGTCTTTTTTACTAGGTATAGGGTATCGTACCCATCTTAAGCCTTTATTTAGAGGCTTATAATTGATAGCCTTGGTGTCTCTCTCTCAATTTCAGCACAGGACCACGGAGATCTGGATTTTGATATGATTCCTTTGGATTCGTGATCAGTGATTTCTTTTCTGCAATGTTGTTCTAGGTCGGAGTTCATTTGGATAAGTCTCGCTTTTTGTTGGTATTTCCTTCTCATCAAAATCTTTTTCATAAGGTAAATCAATCATATGTTATTTTCTATGCCAAAATGCATTTGGTAAGTCAGAATAGAGTTCCACTTCTATTTGTTTTAGTAATTTTAATATTTTCTCTTTGATAAAGCGGTCTTGTAACTGTTTCTCAATCTTGTGAGAGGAAAGATCTTGTTTTAGATGGGATAATTGTATCTGTTTGCCTTGTATTAAGGCATTTATCTTGTTATTATATATAGAATATATCGTTATTGTATTGGGGTTCCTTGTTTTGGGTTTTTCAAGAAATGGGAAGGTAAGTTTGGTGTCATGGGTTTTGAATGTAATACCTTCGTAGGTGACATAATAGGGGGTTATTAAATGGAAGAAAGGTGTACCTAATATGACAAGATGATGTATGCCTTTAACTAGGAGAAAAGATGTCTTTATTTGGAAGGTTTTATTATTGATAGATGCATCACCCTTACTAACGACATTAAGGTTTGATTTATTAGCGGCGGTTAATTTTTCGTTGGTATGTTGAAAAAATCTTTTTGGTATTATTTATTCTTGAATGCAATTCAAATATGCTCCTGTATCGAATAAGGCAATGGTATCTAAGATAAAGTCATCTGAGAAGATAACTTTGACTTTATGAGATATTTTCGGTAGGTAACTTGTCTTAAATCATATAAGAAATCTTCATATTGTTCAGGAGTATTGTTTAAACTGCTTAATTGTTTTTGTTCAGAATTTTTCTCTTCTACTTCACGAACTAGAAGGACATTTAAAGCTTTAGAATCTATCTTCTGTTGTTCTTTAAGGATTTTTAATTCTTCTTTGATTTCTATGATTTCTTTGTGTAGGTCTTGTATTGTTGGAACGGATTTCTGGTTGGGTTTATGTTTTTTTAATATTATGGTCAAGTCATATGTAGTTTTTATTGATGGGAGAATAGAAGGTTTTTATTCTTGTTTGGGTTCAATTGGTCGTTGTAGTAATTTTTCTAAGAGCTCTTTTCTTATTTGGGGATCAGTTATCTTTTCTATAATTTTGAGTGAATGTTCCCCATTTCTGGTGAGGACGTTGATTCGTCTGTCTTCAGAGGATGAATTGTGAGAGGAAGATGAGCTTGTTAGAATCTCATTTATTTGAAGAGGTTCATCATTTCCAGACATTTCAGATGTCTTAAAGTCGGAAGATTCAAGGAGTAAACCGAGATTTTACTAGATAGGCTTTCTTCTATGTTTAACTCTTGTATTTTCCTATTAAGTCTGCAGAATCTAGATATTTGTCCCTTTTTTCCGTATTTATAACAAGTTATATCTTAATTGGTTGGTTTAGTAAATTTATTTTTGTTGAAAGGTTTTTTGTTGTAGGAAGGTTTATTATTATTGTTAAAGGAAGGTTTATTGTAGAACGGTTCTGTTGATTTTTTGTAGAAATAATTAGATTTTGTGAAAGACCTTTTCTGATAAGGTCTTTGATATGGCTTGCATTCACCATCACATTTTGTTTTTGAATAGCTTTTGTTGGGATTATAGTCAAACTGTTGACAGAAAGAACCTAATTCCTGCTTTGTTCTTTTCATTTCCCATTTGAGATGTCTTTGAAGTTTTAAATCTTGACAAATCTTTAGGCCTTCTCGTTGTGTTTGGCTTATGAGTTGGCTATATGTCAGGTTTTTGTAACGTATCGGGCTTCCGTGTTCTGTTATTAATGAAGTTCTAACTCTTTCACCGAGTAAGGTTGGAAGTCCGGCTAAGAATTTTTCTTTGCAACTTGCATTTTTGAGTCTTCTCTAAGCATGACTTTGGTATGGAAAGTAGTTTTATATCTTTGGAAATCACTAAGTTTTTTACATTTGAGATTATGTAAAAGCTCAGCATTCTTATCTCTCAGGTGAGAAGGGTCACCAATGAAGTGGTGTGTTATGACTAGAATGAGTTGTGCTATTGCTCCTTGGATAGGGTTTCCTTGTTCATCTAAAATGGGGTTTCCCTCTTCATCTTCTCTAATGGAATTTAAGATTTCAAGATGATTTTCAGGGGTAAGGTGATAGTCCCACGAACCTTTTAATTGGCTAGAGAACCCTGATATGAGTAATTCAGCTATAGCTTTGTCTGGGGTTCCTATTTGGGTTGTATAAGCATTGGCTGCCATGGTCATTTATTGTAAATGATTTAGAATGTTATATCCAGACATTCCGTCTATATTCCATTCATAAACAGAGGATGTATTGAATTTAGACTGGGTAAAATTTCAGGTCTATTTTCAATTCCAATGTCTGGGGCTGTGAATTTTGGAATCATTTGTCGGAGGTCATGAACTTGGGGTATTTCATTTGTGAAAGCATCTTCATCTGAGTCATGATGTATGACATTCAGTTGTTTAGATGAAACACTGTCAGCAGCTATTTGGGTTGTGGAAGAGGAGGCTTCAAGTCTGCTAAGATGGTCTTTGATGGCTTTAACGAATTCTGGTCTATTTGTTTGAATTTTGTTTGGCTTTGTCTAGAAACTTTGTATGGTTTAAAGATGGGTTCTTGGTTATTAATACTTTTTGGGAAATCTATTATTTTTTGAATTCGGTCTTCTATTCGGTTTAGTTGACTTCCGATGCTACTTAGGTGGGTGTTTGTGTAATTAACAGCAATGATTGTATTCCTAGTATTTTTTAGTATGTCATCATCTGGTCTCTTGATGGGGCGTGCCTCGATTTTTTCACTATGAACTGTTAGGGTGACATTTCTAAAAGGTGGGTGGTGTGATTCTATAGTTCCGGTACTTGTTTCCCATTGTTTCTGTTTTTGGCTCATGCTTCGAGTGATGGGGTTTAGGTAATTTATGAATGGGAAGAATAAGTTTTGGTCAGAGGAGAAATTTTCAACCAATCAAAGAATAACATTTGGATTTTGTTTTGGTTGAGAAATTCATAATAAATTTCTTGAAGTTGTGACTTTTGTTCTTTGAAGTTGGTAAAAAAACCAATTTCTTTTTTCAGTATTTTGGGGAGAGTAGAACTCTTCACGAAGAGAAGTTTTATTAATTTGAAATTCTATTTCAATCACATTTAGCTCACTTGGCATTCCCATATTCTTAGTTATAGCAGAGAAGGTTGGGGATGTTGGTGATGAAGGGGAAACCGTGTTTTGGTTTGGTGGTAATTGAGTTTGTTTATAGAAAAGGTGAGGTATATTGGAAGAATAATCTATTGGGTATAATTCTAACTACACAGCACCAATGGGCAGTTATATATATAATAACAAACTATAAAGACTGTAATTGACAAAGAAAGTAAAGAAAACTTATCTGTTATCGCTTTCCAAATTCTGATAAGAAAAAGAACACAACAGCTGAGTCACCAAACCCTTCAAGAGGACTTGACTGTTCTTGAAGAGATTATTGCCCCCACTTAAGCAGTGATGGAAAGCAGCAATATCGCTTCCAGGATAAAACTGCAACAGATCAATCTGGCCACAGAACCAACAATGATCAACGACGACTCGCACCTCAGTTTGCCCAAAAAACCTATGCAACTCATATATGTTTGCGAGGTAGGCACCGAGACTTGTCTTATTTTTATCACAAGTGTACCTCTCAATATATAGGCATCTCAAGTTACTCTTCTTCTATTTTACTCGATGTGGTACACGAAGTAACAAAACAGAAAAATTAAACGAAATGGGTTTTCCTTATTATTTATATTATATCCTGATTAATTAATATTAATATTACAAAATATATTCAGAGTATGATTAAAATAATCCTTACTCAATATATTTTATATTAATAAATAAATAATCAATATAAATAATTAAACTTGTAATAGAAAAGAAAATGTAAGAGTTCCCACTAGCACTACGCTACATAAGCATTCCACTTATGCTAGTAGTTGTAAACAACACTAACAGAAGATACTATATAAACTCAATATCTTTCTTTTACAATATCAATATGGGACAAAATCCCCATAACCCATTTCAAACAAGCAACTTTGTCGCAATATATTCATGGATTCCACTAAGAAAATATCTTAGATCCAAATATGAAAGTTTAAGTCCTCATGTCAAGGAACAACCTCCAAGTGTTAGCTTTCGGAAATCATATCAAGAACATATATAAAATATGCCTCAAACTTTCCATTTTTTAACAATCCCCCACAAATTAATAATTAAATTACATACCAGATTTTATCATGACTTGCTTTTCAGAGTCGGTACCCTACCGGGTTTGAACCCTCCTAAGTCCTCTACTTTAATGGCTACCAGATACAAATGGAATGTTTCACCTTGAATCTTTATCCGTTGGGTGTAACCACACTCCATAGACGATGACAAGTCAAAGGCTATGGTGCCAATCTACGGCTTTGAGACGTTAATGGTCATGTCTCGATCATGTTCGTCGAATGTTTCGAGGAATAACCCTTTCCTCTAATTGCGACTACACAATTACATTCGCTTAGCTGGGCATCTCCAGAGATGTACTACTATCATCTCGTCAAACGACTTGACCCCATTCAGAGTTCAAATAACTCTTGCTAACTAGCAGTTCAAGTACCTCTTAAGGTTTATAGAGGATAGACTCAGGTACATAAGTATCTAAATATATATGGTAGAGGTACTACCAATTCATCCTTACAACTTGTTATTTCCACATTGAATACACTTCGAGGGATCTCCTCTCAGGTGTATTGGGTTCCCGCTGTTGATGAATTATGATGGGTTACCAGTCCCATCCCCAACCTCGACTTAAGGACTATAGCATGCTCAATCCCTTTAGTCAGCGGATCAGCTATATTATCCTGAGTTCCTACGAACTCTATAGTAATAATCCTATCAGACACAAGACCCCTTATAGACTTTAGTCTAACTTGGATGTGTCTCTTTATTTTAGCATTATACTTTACACTTCTGACTTTGTCAATAGTTGTACGGCTATCACAATGAACAGAAATGGCAGGAAGCGGCTTGCTTACTACAGGTAACATACTCATGAGTCCATGTAACCATTCAGCCTCCATCCCCGTGGCATCAAGTACACACAACTCAGCCTCAAAAGTAGACCGAGTAATCAAAGTCTGTCTAGAAGACTTCCAGGACATTGCTCCACCTGCAAGGGTAAACACATATCCAATCACTCCATTGGAACCAGATTTCTTAGCTATCCAACTTACATCACTGTACCCCTCGAGTACCCCTGGGAATCTCCGGTAATGCAAGCTAGGGAAAATAGTTCCCTTCAGATATCTAAGAACTCTATCCAGTGCCTCCCAATGAGTCTTGTTTGGACAGCTTGTATATCTAGCCAACTTAGACATATAATTAGAAATATCTGGCCTAGTCACATTAGCAAGATATTGCAAACTCCCAATAATCTAAGAATACCTTAACTGAGACACAGGAACTCCTGAACTATTCTTGACTAAGGCAACTTTTGAATCATATGGTGTACTAGCGATTCTACAATTTGAATAACCATACTTCTCAAGTATAGATTTCTCTATATAATGAGACTATGACAAAGTTATTCCATCAGTTGACTTAGTCAACTTGATCCCAAGAATCACACTAGCTTCACCCATATCCTTCATCCCAAAGTGCATCTTCAAGAAACTCTTTGTCTCGTTAATAATCTCAATATTGGTTCCAAACAACAAGATATCATCTACATACAAGCACACGATCACACAATCATTACCTCTAATCTTATAGTAGACACACTTGTCACTTTCATTAACTAAAAAATTTGAAGTCTAAAACAGTTTCATCAAACTTTTATGCCAGTCTATAGGTGATTGTTTAGGGCCATAGATGGACTTGACTAGTCTACATACTTTCCTCTCATTACCAGAAACAACAAATCCCTCAGGCTGATCCATATAAATCTATTCTTCAAGGTCACTATGAAGAAAAGTTGTCTTTACATCCATTTGATGGATGATAAGACCATGTACAGAAGCCAATGCAATAAGCATTCTAATTGTTGTCATTCGGGCAACTGGAGAATATGTATCGAAATAATCAATGTTTTCCATTTGCCTAAAGCCCTTAGCAACTAGCCTAGCCTTCTACTTATTTATTGAGCCATCAGGGTTTAGCTTCCTCTTTTTATAATAAGTACTATTATTTATTAAATAATAGTACTTATTTAATATTTTCCTCTTGAATATTATAAAAATAGAATTATAATATTAAGACAGAAGCTCCATTCGCTCTATTAGCTTTCAATCTCTGAAAACTTGTTATTGTTAATACTGATTTTGTGTACTTATATATTGTCTGTGTATGAGTTGTTGAACAAAGATCAGGAATAGATTATGTGTGTATGTGTGTACGAGAATAAAATCTAATTTTATTTTATCATGAATTAATATATTTTGATTTTAATGGTGGTTGATATGAATTGTGCAGGTAAGCTTCTCCCTTTGGTTGTTAGTGTTGTGTTGGTGTATTCTTTAAGGGCCAAGGCTCTAGTGAATCACGTTTTTTTTGTCTTTTATATTTTTCGTGCATTTAGTGGTTCGTTTTGTTTTGATTTTTTCCTAATTGAGACATTTATGCATAGGGTTGAAAGAATTGTTCCAGTGAAATTTGTAAATGTTGGATTTCAGAATAATTATAATCACCAAGAACTATCATTTTAATATTATTTTTAAGGAATTCATTAGGACTCTCTTGGAGTTCCTTTTAATGATTTTGTTTAGAAGCCACATTTGGTAAACTTTGTGTTGTGTCAACAATCTATCAAGCACCCTCACCCTCAAATCATAATATTCTAGTATAAGCTATTACGGGCTAGCGACTGTTAACAATTTTTCAAGTCTTATTGATGTAGGAAGACATGGCTTAATATTATATATTATTTTATTTAAACCAAGTTCATAAGACATATTATAATTCTATTTTTATTTAAATAATTCTACAATAAATATTAATCTATTTATGAGAGTGTTTTATTTTAAATATTGTTATAATTACCGTGACTAGAACCACTACCAACCAAACTTTCATTGTTTCAATACAAATTTCAAAACATATTAAACTACACTATAAATACAAAAATTTTAATTAGATTTTAAAATCTATTAAATTCAATAATTTTTTTAATACCATCAATTTTTTAACAAATTATTAATAATGAATGTCGCATAGCTCATGGTTTTAAAATAATATTTTTAAAATTTTGAGTCGAATATGTTAAGATTTCAATGGATTGATTAAATTTATTTTTAATTTATTTTTCAAAATTCAAATGAAATACAGTAACAATTTAAAATATTATTTAAAATCCAGTGATCCTCAAAATTTTGAAATTCAAAATTAATATAATTACATAAATTTTAAAAGATTGTTCAAATTTATTGTGGAATACACTTTTTAATATAAATTGAATACCCCAATTTTTCTATATTCAAGTAAAACTTAAAAAATTTAAATGGAAATATATTTAACTCTAAAATTAATTTGAGTAATAACAACCGAGAGACAAATTTATACTTTTCATTTTAATTTTATTTATATTTGAGTACTGTTCTATATTAATATATATTAAAATTTTAATTTCACTAATTATATTTTTATAGCTTTCATTTCAAATATATTTTTTAGGGTATGAGAGAGTGTATAAAAGTGCTTGTCTTGATGATATTTTTTCTGTGAGTGGGATAACATATTAAGATTTATTTAACTCTTTTATATCATATCTACCTACAATATTTGTAATACTATTTGTGATGTTTGTTAAAATTCTTAGTAAACAAAATTGAGAAAAAATATTAATAAAAAATGTTACAATGCATGTTCATACAACAATGTTGTCTTTTTATAACTAAAACATTTACTACTTATTCTGAATTTGGAAGTTACAATTTAACTGAAACATAAAATAGATGGAATCACTAAGAAATCATTATCTAACTAACTCTTGAACTTGATGTGTTGTTGTCAAGCTCCTTGTCACCATATTTCTAATAGTAATGCTTCTTAATACCTCTCACAGGGCATGTTGCATGTTGTGTGTTTTTAGGTGTGCCTGCAGGTTCTTCGATGTGCCCCTACTTTCCTTCGGCCTAATTTGTTGGACAAGTTTTATCATAGAATTCCAGCACCCTCATCATATGAAATGTTGAATATTGGTTCATAATCATTCCCAATATAGGCAGGAGAAAGGTAATGGCCACTGAAAAGGAGTACCATGTGGCTGAATCTTACTGTATCTTTCTGTGTTGCTATCATTTTCCACCCTCATTTTCGGAATTGCTTCACTACTCTCCTCAATATGGAATTCCAAGGAAAAACCATCAGCCATCTATGTTGATAGAGAGGTTGTTGTAGTCAACAAAAAAATTTCAGGCACCAGTACTTCTCTAATAATTTGATGTATCATAAATAATCCTCTAATATATCCTATTCATAATATTTATAAATACATACAAACAGAAAAAATCAAGGATTAAAAAACAATTGATTAAAATGATATTATTTAGAAATTACTGTCCTGAGATCTAGAGTATGAAATCTTTGTATCAATATATTTGTACCTTTTAGCACAAGAACTGGGAAATCCTCTTCTGATGCACTATGCCCATCATTATTATCAGAGCTAAAGTGAGCACCCATGAATTACTATCTCTTTTGATCAGATGGGTTTTAGTTAACAGTCTGAACAAAATCATATAAAAAGCTACAATAAGCCAAGATATGTGTCTATCCTAAATTTGTGTGTGACTTATAGATTTCTTCTTCATTATCTATAATAGCGGCAAGTTCTCCATAAACATGTTTTCCATCAACTTATATATGAACGATTGTAATGTAGGGTTAGGGTTAGAGCACAGATAATATGTCTGGACCCTTGAGACCATTGAGTGTGTCTCTGCCTGTGTCTAGAAACTTTTACCCATTAACTATCAAGCCCAAATTAACCATGTTAATCTCCTCATCCTTTATATTATTACAATTTATTTTAAATAACTTTTTTCATATCATTTTTCTTTTCAAAAAATAAAGATGTACTACTAATAATTGAATCAAATCAAAAAATTTATTTAACAGTTGAGAATTTTATAAATTATTTTTGCGCACCGTAAATTTTAAGAAATATATCAAATTTTATAATAATTGTTATCTTAAAAATGTCAATAAAAAATTTGAGAATGATTCACAAATGTTTAAAACTTGTTCTAAAATTATTAAATTGCAAAATAAGAACTCTAATATTTATTTTCATATGTATAAATGTTAGGGACAAATGAGTTTTTTATTTTATTCAATATAAAAATGAAAAGTGTTACAATTATAAGTTGTGAGATAATTATTTGCCCATTTATGCTCACGTTGTGTCACAAATTTATAAATATTTGTTTTTTAAACTTATACTTTTTTATAAATATTTTATTATTTTTTGTTACTTCTTTTCTTTCATTCATTTCATAAGTTAAAATTACAAGCATTTTAATATTTGACCATTTTATGATAAGATAAATGTGCAATTATTGATTTATCATATTAAAACATAACATATCTCAATATCAATTTTGTTTAAATAAAATAATTTGGTGAGCAAATTATATGATTTGTTAGTGTAAGAAAATATAAACTTATGACTTAGGAAATGGGTTGCATGTCATATATATACATATATATATGGATAAATCAATGTTAGTTGTAATATATAGCCAAGTCCACTGTACAAAATATGAAAAAAAATTGATCTAATTTATATTTTAAAAATATAAAGATTTTATTTAGTTTATAAAAAATAGCTGGCATAGTCTAAAAATTATTATAAAAAAATAGCTAAAGAATCTCAAAATACAATTAAAAATTCTTGAGAGAATTATATAGTTTCCATTTTTTAAACTATTTTATAGTATATCTCATAATTCTGATATTAGTGTAAAAATTATTACATGTTCTTTTTAATATGATTATTTATGACATTCTTAAATACTTAAATAATAATGAACCATTCTTTAAAAAATTGAACACCAACTAAAACTCTACGGAAATTCACATTTTCTACAACTTCATCAATTATTAAATAAAAATTTAGCAACCATAATATATTATTAAAATGTAAAATCATGTATTATATATTCCTTTTATCTAAAAAAGCTAATGATAGAAATTGAAGTTAAAATTTATGTAAAGAAATAATCTTAATGGAAATGTTTGTGTGCAGTTGATATAAAATCACTAGAATGACAACAATATTTCTGAATTTATTTCATTCAACCATTTAAGTGTAGACTTTTCATTTTTTATAGGTGGCTAAATAATTGCTTATTAGTAAAAATGCTTAAAAAATGATGTTGTTGGATTGAGATGTTTGGACAAGGCTCCACACATCTACAAGGACACATAAGTTGTGATCTTGTTATTGTTATTGTAGGTGACTCTGAGATTATGGATTGATGGATTGATGGTGAGAATGTTAAAAGGATTCTTAGAAGTTAAGTTAATTGGGAGGGATGAATACAGTTTAAACAATTAAATTGATTTAAACAACTCAAAATAATGAACAATTTTTATATTAATGAATAAAAACTGATTACTATAATCTCTCAAGAATTAAATTAAAGAAACAACTAAAATTTATTCTTCTTGCATATGAGAAAACTATTAGTACATCAATATTACTATTCTTCTTGCATATGAGAAAACTATTAGTACATCTACATTACTAGTTTGCCTGACATGACTTGTGACCACATTAGTGGTACAATTAATTTATTTACCATGGAAATAAAAAAAATTAATGACACAGGGGATCAAAGCAGAACAATCAATTTATATATCATGAAAATAAAAAGGACCGTGACATAGGGGATCAATTGACAATGTAGACATGGTATTCTTAAGGATTCAAAACCCCGTATTTGTGTTACTTGCACATGTTACAATGAACTCCACCTTACAATTTCATTAAAAAAATAACCTATCATAAAGGCAGTCAAAGATTGACGCTGCCCAGTTACAAATCCACCTCCAATACAAGTACCTCGAGAATACTTAATGACATGTTTTTTATTGGCTTGTAATTGAACATGAAATAACTATATATACATACATAGAAAGAATGGACACAATGGAGCTATTTTTAAATTGTTGTAATCTAAAACTATAACACCATTATTAAGGTCAAGTAAAATATAAAATATTCAGTTACCTAATGGCTGACCAGCCATACCCATCTATATAATTATAAGTAGTTCTCCATGTCCTCACAATACTTGGAATTACACCAAGTATTGTCAATTCAACATCTTGCATAAAATTGATGATTTAACATCGTGTAAGACTCTTATTAGGAAAGATTAAAATAAAAATTTATCTATATAAAATAGCTAATTAACTCGCTATATTTTCTAATAGTGAACGCGTTATGATAGAGCAGTTGTTAAAATAAATTTCAAGAATGGCAAACTTAATTAAGTAAAGATAAAAAGTTATGATAAACGTTGCGAGGGATGGGAAGACTTGTAAACATCAATTATCATGAAATAACATAAGACCAATATTATAAAATTTATGATGCTTACTATGAGAATCAGCCAACACGATTATTGATGAAAACAACAACAATTCTACATCATCAATATGAGACAGCATCATTAAATAGCTTGCTAACATGTTTCTTAATAAATTAGAATATATTTTTTTACATAAATAGAAAAAAAACTTAAATAATTGGAGAAATAAACCATAAGTCTCATGAAACATGTCTAAAATTATATATCAACTCTAGATGGATAAAAATACAGAACAATGTCGTCTCTGCTAGGGGTGCATCCTTGAAGATTCTTGGATACCATTGAGCAAGAGGAAGTAACGTGAAAACCAGTTTTGGGTTCATATTCTTCGAAAAGTCATAGTCATTTTGAGATACTTTGGCGTATGGATCAACTGAAATTTCTGCAAACAACATCATGCCACACCAGTCAAACTCAATGATGCCATTACACCAAATAAGAAACACACTAGCATTCATGCTCAATCACTTATGTTAGATAGAAAACAAGCATATGAGGACCTAAAAATATACAAATTTGTTTAGGTTTACCAGTAACTCAACTTCAAGAAGCACAAAACTACTTGCAGCATAACTGTATATGCAAAAATGAAGGATTGGTTTGGTTTGCATCTAGCCTTTGTTATCATCTCACATACTCACTGCTCACGCAATTAAAACCACTTTATGATTTCAATACTTACTCATCGATGTACCTCTTGAATCATTATACTGTCTCTCAACATTTACCTCTTGAATCACGCAATTAAAAGATTTACTAGTACACTAGTTCTAAGATTATTTACTTTTGAATAGTTTTACACTATTACATTAACTGAAAAATAATGCTTTTAAACACTAGCTAACCACACAAAATGTAGCGCATAAATTTCCACTATACTAGTGTTCACTTGCAAGAGACTCTTCTACGATGAACTTATTCTAAAGTTTTATTTATTTACTTGCATAAATTTCAAAAATATGCAGAAAAACATAAGAATAACTCTGCAAAATTAACAAAAAATTCAGTCTCTAAAATTCATAGCTAGTATTTTCCTCTACTTAATTGCAATGGCTTGTTCTGCCACAAGATACTAAGATATTTACATTTGTTCTATTCCCCCATAAAGATCTTAGCTCACAACTTAATAACAAAGGATATTATGAAAATGATCATAGGTATTGTTGATCAGTTATATATTATTTTGGGGCTTTATTGCTCTCTTTTATAAAATATTTGAATTGTATATTATTCTCAGAAATTGGGGAACGTTACTATCCTTTGTATAGTATTTTGAACTATATGGAATCTTGAAATTGTATCCCATAAATATTTTTGGTGGCTATACTAATAAATAATATTGAATTTCAAACTTAATAAGTTGTGAATATATTTATTCTAGAGTGGGATACTTATTGAGCATTATTATGCTAATCCTTGCTTTATTTATTAAACCTTTCAGTAGCTGAAGAATATAGTCAATTATTCTGCACTACAATGAACGGAAGTAAAAGATTCAACCCTGAGATAGCCAATTCAGAATGGTTAATGCAGAAGACAGTTGTATAGGTTTGAGTGGCGAATGTTAAAGCTGGTATTCAAGTCTAGTTGTTTATTCCGTACCCTTGTAAAATTAAGTTTAGATGTTAATATTACTTCAGGTGGAGGGTGTAATTAATAGTGTGAGATCCTGGATATTAAATTTGGTTTGTATTAGGTAATGTTACTTTTGAAATTCATTTTAAGGCTATAACTTGTGTGTGTAAGAGATTGGGGTTATTTGGTGTTGTATTATTGGATTGTTGAGTTAATGCAGATAAATATATGTTTAGACGGTTGCATAGAGACTCAAATCTTTTACCCCAGATTTGGAGGTGTTAGACTGGTAATGTTGGAATACATGTCCCTAACTTTGCGCCAAATCTGCTGGTACTCGCTGCTTCTCCATCAACAGTTACTATAACAAACGACTTTACAGTTGAAGCTAAAGCTGATTCATAACTGGCACTTATGGTTCTTGATACAGAGGGGGACCTGTGAAATCCCTAGATTAAATGTTGGGATTGACGATGGTATAACATAATCATTTCCCGTCAACTCCACCCTCACATCAAATTTATTATGATTTACATTACTGACGTGTCTCCAACAAACTCAGCCTCATCACCTAAATTTATGGAACTATTAACGGCAAAATATCAATTCCAACTAAATCATTTTCAGCATCAACAATATGCATTTGCTTTTAAGGGAAATCGACATATTCACCTCCTCTTTTATGGCCAACTTTCTTAGATTTCTTTTGTATTTCATTTTCTATTTCTCACCTAGCTTTAATGGGAAAATCTTGAAATACTCAATGATTGAACTTATCATGTGAAACCCTTACACTATTACTCGCAACAGAATCAATATAACTCATATCTTCAGTTATCACTCCCTTGACAACCAAATATATATGCTCTAAAAATTGAATATGCCCAAAAATAAGAATAATAAAAATAGGAAATTACATAAGGAAAAATATCGGTAACCACATAATTGACCAATCATATGAATTGATAATTACCACAAACAAGTGTGAACCACCAACACATATATGAAACAAACAAGTAGTACGTGCATACCATTGATTCCGGTGAGTTTTAAAAAATTCGGCAACCAAGGCAAATCGTGTCCCGTTATATTTGTGTTTTCATCACAATAAACACTTTTTCATCAATTAATACTACAGCTACAATTAAGACTGTTTCAACCTTCATCCTAACCACACACCTTACATCCAACATTTCGACACAAAGGTCGCTACTTAAACATTAGAAATCCAAGAGTGTACCGTGACCCGAATCCATCAACAAAAAGCCAATAACATATAACAAAATGTAGCTCACAAATTATTCATCAAATCTACCAGTAGAAATTATAAAATGACATATAAATTGTAATACAAAATGAAACAGAAAACTAAGATCGGAAACAATGTAAAATAAGACAAACAAAAGCAATAATTAGATTTTAACAAACCTATAAATAAGAAACAAACTTAAAAAGGCTAGAAATGATAAAGTATATATGTAATTAACTTGAAGATGAAGAATCATGCCGATGAAGAATCTTGATAGATCGGGAGGAGGTGAGTGCGAATAGGAAAGGAGTGGTCGACGAAGGGGCTCGCCGGAGTATGACCAGACGGCGGACGGTGAGAGAACGCCAGTGGCGATATCGTGGGGAGGCTGTAGTCGAGGACGTAGATGGAGAGAGAGAGAGACGGGGGGTGAGAGAGAGGGAGATGGAGGGGAGGGAGCCGGAAGAAAACAAGTGCGGCTTAAGGGATAAGGGGGACGCGTAGGTCAGGGGTGGGGGGTTTTATACTTTATATGATTTTGTTTATAAATTTTTTTATAAAATATAACTTCAATCTTTAGATTATTATGATAGTAGTTAAATTTGATCGGTTAGATATAACTCACGCGGATCAGTGACATGGCACTAAATATAACTGTATTCAGTCAAATTTAGGAGTGTTAATTTAAATATTATTAATATTATTATATAATGTGTTACCTTTTATAGGACATATAATATTAATTAATATTTTTCTTACAAATATTATAATACTCAAAAATTTAAAATTTATTTTTGAGAACTCATTATTTTAAGAAAATTTTGAATTCATGATTTTCATCAATTTTATCATAAATACCTAAAATAGACATGCAGTGAAATTCTTTATTGTTAAATTATTTTTTTGTTAAAATAATCAAGGAATAACAAATAAAAATTATTGATATTTTGCATATAACATTTTCTTTTAACCGTTTTAACATTTGTACAATTGGATCGTTCGATATTTATTTAATATTTTAGATTTAGTATGGACAATGCACCAGTAAAAAGTACAAGTCAAACTACTAGTTAATTATTAAAATAGCAAACCTATTACATTTAATTTTTTTCTCAACTTTTTATCTTATAACTAAAATATATAGATCTTGATATCATTAAATTTAGATCATTTATAAACAATTTTTAAAAAATCGAAACATCGGTATGGGACTAAACACTAATAAGAATTATTGATCAAACTACTAGTTGATTATTAAAATAGGAAACCAAATAAATTTATTTTTTTCTAAAATTTATATCATATCACTAATATATATAGATCTTCAAATTCTTATGGTTGGATCATTCATAAATTATTTTGAAAAAATTATGCCATCAATTATTTTGAAAAAAAACTACTAGTTGACTGTTAAAATAGCAAACTAAATAAATTTATTTTTCTTAAAAAATTTATCATATCACTTATATATGTAGATCTTTGTATCCTTATTTTTGGATCATTGAAATTTTTTTTGAAAAAATCAAAACATTAATATGGGACTAAACACTATTAAGAAATAATGGTCAAACTACTAGTTGACTGTTAAAATTTCGTGTAAATTTTATTCTATATTTTTTCAGAAATTTTTTGCCATTTTAAAATTTGAATTCGACTAAAATCGATTGAATTTAGTACAAAATTCGTTGGCGGGAAATTTCCCTCCATTTTTTGGCAAGGCTAGTTTTGAGCGAATGCGGTTGAATTTAGGAGTACGGCTAAACTCAACCATATACGGTTGCATATAAATTTGGTTGTATTTATTCGGTTCTAATAAGTAAGGCTAAATTTGACGGAATGTGGTTGAATTTAGGGGCACGGCTAAACTCAACCGTATACGGTTGCATACAAATACGGTTGTATTTATTCGGTTGTAATTAGTACTAAATTTAATCGCATAAATACGACCATATATAAATACGACCGCATGCGGTTGAATTTAGCCGCACCATTAAATTAACTGAAAATGGTTGAATTTGATGTCAGTTGTACATGTGCGGTTGTATTTAGGCTTCTTTTCTTGTAGTCTTGCTTTATCTGTCTTCACTAGCAACATCATTTTGTGTTAAGTGTACCAAAAATTGCTTTAGCAGTACAAAAAGATGTTTCAAATTAATGGAGTAAGTAAGTTAGTATATTACTACTTTTGTTGTGTTTTAAGTATATTAAGTTCACATATACTTAAGCCTAAGTAAATTCCTTATATTAATGGAATTAATAAAATGCAACTTTATCACTTATAAACTAGAAATATGATATTTTTAGCCTTGGGGATAATAATGTGGGAGTTGTTAACACTAAGTAGGCCATGGCATGGTACACTCTCAGCTCTTGTTGTATACATCATGTGTATATTCTCTGTGATTAACATCTCTGCTTCATTTGCATTTAGTCTGATCTTGACTTTGTTTTATCTACATAGATTGTTTCCACCATTGCACATGAGGGCTCATGACTAGAAATCCCTGTAGGTCAACTTGGAGGGCTAGTAGAAGGTCTCCGCATTAGATCATATTTATCAGTTTTATCTTAATATTGTAGTGCTTTTTTGGAAAAATTAACTTTATCCGGTTTACATAAATTACTGAGCAGAAGTGCATGAAAGACCAAGGTGTGAGGATATTTTCAGTCATTTACTAGACTGCGAGTACTTCCTCAGCTAAGTGTTATCCAGATTATTGTATAGTAAACAATATAATAGAGGTGTTACATAATATATTATCGGCGCAAGTTGTAAAACTTTTTGTTTGAATTACTTGTCCTATAAAAAAAATTATGCATGCACTATCAGTTGCCATTTGAATTAGAATAAGTTTGCTACTATTTGAACCATGTATACTAGATGGATAGAGTTTTTGTGCACTCTGTAAGCCGGCATAAATTAGTTCCATTTGTACTTCTAGTTGTTTTTAAATTGGGAGATGAAAGGTCTTTCTATTTATCATTTGTAATTCTCATACTTCCAGTCCATGCATGTTTCAGATGCTTATCGACACAAATCTGGATGCTTCAGATTGACCCAATATAAATGGTTCTGATATATATAAATGTTCCATATTTAACTAGCCATGATTTTACATCGATTTATTTTATTTTTTGACTTAACTTTGTGAGTTTTTTTCTATATTTGTATAAATTGCAGAAGACAGAGGATACATTGTTGTCACAGGGTATCGCACAAATGAAGTTAGGCAGCCACAAATTTTCTCTCTCTGAGGTTGACCGTTGTTCCTTTTAAGAAAAAAAAAGCTTCTCGAAGGATTGATTATTAAAAGTTATACCGAATGCCTTACTTTTTTTAATACATTCTAGCATAACTGCAGCACATCATTTATGCTGTTATTTTTAGACATTCAGAAAAAGTTGATTTATAATACGTACCAGGCATGACTACCTATATAACAAATTGGAATATTTTGGTACTACTTGTTCAAATCATTCTGTGTTTTAGCTATGTGTTCTATGGCGTGACATAGGCATTGCCATACATATGTTATGATAACTATAAAGCATAAATGTGGACATAGGGTACGCTATCTCTTATCACCCTCTATTGTTATCTTTGGTTTAATTAGATAGTAATCATTTCTTAAATTCATCCATATATATGATGTGTTAGTTTTATATATCTTACTACTTATTTCAAGTTTAATATATTAATGTATAATGTGCAGGCATTCTAATATCAAAGAGTAGATATATATGTAATTATTTACAGTTTTTATCTGCAGACTTTTAAAATATTCAATGTATTAATGTGTTTTAGTAATTTTCAATACATGTAGATATTAGGTCGAAGATACTCAAGCTTGGGAACCGGAAACAAATCATTTAGAGGCAGGCATTTCCCTTAAGTTTTATGTTGGCTCCGATTAAAATTTGATGCCACCATTTGTATTATTAAATAGAACAAGGGCTATCTCACAAGTTTAAGTTTATTTTAACTTTTGTAAAGTAACTAATAGTTCAAGTTTATTTATTTTTGTAAATTCAGTTTGTACTATATTTTTTGAAACTTATGAAATGAACATTTAACTTATTTTTAAGAAATGCATATCACCAAATAATTTTTATTAAATTTTAATTATGAAAATGTTACATCATGTAATATATGGTTGACAATATGGGCCCCACCATATTCTAATGATTGCCCAAAATGTGTTGTAACACTGGTCAAGTCCTATTGCAACCCTTATGGATGTTGAAGTAGAATGTTTGTTTAAAAGATAAGAAAGCGTTGCAATAAAGTGTGTCGGGGTTGCAATATAGTGCTTTCCAATGGCTAAAATTGCGACCCCGAAAAAGTGTTACAGTACCATTTTTGGCACCTATTGTAACATTTTTTTGGCCTTTAGCAACGCTTGTTGGGGTTGCAGTATGCAATCTATGGCGTAGTGTTAGCTACATATAAATTTTACTCTTGTCTTTGCTTTAATCATATTCTGTTTCAATCATATTATGTCATCACCTTGATTCTCCATTATGATCAATTTCTTCAGTTTTTGAAGAGCTGACATTTAATGCATTGGTCTGGTTCACAGATGACTAGCACATATATGAATGCCCTTACCTACTTTCAATTATTTATCTCATATCACCTTATCTCATATCATTTATTTAACACTAAAGTTCCTTTTACATTTTATTCTTCATTAAGGCTTGAATATTATAATGAACTTCTTTTCATGACTTGATGATGGATTTGGAGATTTAATTCCATGTTTTGATTGTTTATATTTTTCTAACCTTCTCTCCTCAAGATTCCTGTGTTTCGTAGTTAATATTATTTACCTGTTTAATTTTCATGTCAAGGTATATTTCTCAGTTACATATTACGTTACATTATGATTATAGATGGTCATCATTTTTCAAATGATTTATTGGATTATCAATCACTTTTTCATATGACAATGAGTAATTCAATGCACACACAAGTATTATCAATCTTTACATAATCAACTCTTGTAATTTTCTCACTAGCAGCTCTTTTTATAATCTCACAAATATTATTTCATTCATTGATAAGTGGCAGTCATTCAATGACTAATTTTTCAGGCTAGGCATTTCTTTTCTTAATTGTTTCATCAATTTCTACCGCATAGCTAGTATCATGATCAACCATTTATTCTGACAGTTCGACGATTGAGAGAATAATGTAAATATCTTCTGGGAGTGAGAGGTTGCTTTGATAGCAGGAAAAAGGAGACTGAGTGAGAGAGGAAAGCCATTTGTTCAGGACTTGCAAGTGAGAATTAGAGTTTCACCTTAGTAGAAGATGGAAAAAATAGAGATTTGTGATCCAGGGGAGGCCCTAGTGCAAGAATAGAGAGACTAGGAGAAAAAACTAGGTACTGGAAACATATATGACATATCTTAACACAATGAAGTTGATGAATATCTGCACTATATATTTTCACTTATTCAGTTACTGTTCTTAGACTCAAAGAACTCATTCAAACCTTTGATGAAAACAATAAGGGGAGAACAAGAAAGTTAGCTCCGAGGGTGTCTTTAACTAAGAGGGAGAACATTCATGGCCCACAGTCTCAACGAGAAAGAAAAGATGAGACATGGTTTAAGTAAATTGTTTAAAATCAATCAACCTCAACCCAACTAAAGCATTAAGTCAGCATGTATAATTCAATGTTCCCATAAGGCACTAGGTGCACATGGTCTGAGCACAAACTTCAAGGTTCATGGCAGAAAAGCTCAAGTAGTAAATTTGGAAGAATTCATCAGGACAGATTGATCAGAACATAGCTAGGACTAGAGAAGTCATATCAAGTGGGAAAAGTTAAGCCTAAATCAGCTCTATCTCATTGAATATATCTCGTTGTAAAACCTCTTGACTTTTTTGTCAATTTTTTTTATTGCTAAGAAGCTTAATTCAAATAAACTGTGATGTCTTAACTTCAATATATTTGGAGTGTGTATTTCTATAATCAAGGCTCTAATTCATGGTGGTTATTCTCTCAGTCATAAATTAGGAAGATTATTAGGAATCAGGACAAATTCATGATTAAAAGCAAACCTCATAGAATAATTATGTTAATTAAATTTATAGCCTTCAACGGCTGACCATCCTAAGGGCTAGCCGGTAAAAGGGTAGCCCGTTAACTGATGAGGTTTCTGTAACATTTTTTATGAGATTTCCATAGTATTTAGTGTAACACCCTAGTCTCACATTAAAAATATTTAAGCTTTTTCTTCTATATATCAGGCAAAGTATTACTACTATGTGTACCAACAATGTGGTTGGCTTGTTGTTTACCCATGTCGACTATATTTGGGCCAGTAGTATTCGACTTATTTTCGACAAAAAATAGGACTTGAACCAGTTTTCAAAAATACTCCAGATTTGACCCAGGTTATCACTTATGGTTTCAGAGCTAACTCATGAAAGTTTGATTCATCAAGTTTCCAGAAGTACTGACGCGAAGTCTAGTGGTATTCTCCCTCAATAGATAGAGATCTGGAGGCGGGGACACGAAGCCAGCTGATATAATCTCACAATTATGGCTAGATAGGAACAATCATGATCTATGAGCTATATGTTCGGATCTGAAAAGGTTGTCATGAGTTTAAGTAGGGGAGTTTGAACACCTAATTCCTACATCGAGGAGATCCGGGACATTTATTCTGTATATAAGGAAAAATGTTATTATTCTATGCACAAAAAAATCATGATCATTTGGGGGCCTGTGGTGGGCTCATTCTTATACATGTTCGTTGTATTTGGGCCAGTATTCTTTCAGTTATTTCAGACTCGGAAATGGGGCTTGATCCGGTTTTCAAAATAAGCTCGGGATTTTATTCGGGCTGTCACAATTAGAGTTGTGGTTATTCATTCAAAAGTCATGTTGACTTGATACATAAACTAGAATAGTGTGGCTTATTATAAACATATGATGCCATGTAATTCTAACTAAGTGAAGTGAGTTATCAAGTGCTAAGTGAAGCTACAGATTAATGGCTAACAGCATCAATCCATTAACGGTAATCAATCACTCTCAATGGCTTAGAAAATTCGAATAGTAATTGACAATGACTTGATAATGGTCAAATCCTAATTTTGACACAGTAAATGGGTTGATTATAATCTCGACAAGGATTTTGACAAAGTACATGGGTTGATTAGAATCTCGGCAAGGAAAATGGGAGTTAAGACATAATTTGCATGTGACCTTTTCTAGATTCTGAAGAAGAATAAACATTCTATTTCAATGCATGCCAAATTGTATGGATTTTCAAAGAATTATATCACGAAAAAATTCAGCTTAATTGTCGAGACTCACGAGAAAGAATGTAGAAGTAATTTTACTGAATCTAGAAGATTGTGCTATTTTGTCAAGAAAGGATTGTAACTTCATGAAATATAAACCAAGTAGTAGAAATAGCATCTTTTAGGAAATTATTTTTAGAGCGTTCATTTTAGAGAGAATTATCTTGACAGGAAAACTGAAAATGCAACCTGTAATTTACACATATTATTTCTTCAATGATATATTTTCCATCTTTTTGTTCATAAACAATAAGTTTTTATCCCAAAATAGTAAAAATATTTGATTTGTATTTAACCTCCCTTTTAAAAATTAACATAGTTAATTATTAAAGAATAACATCCCTTTTATCCAAATAATTTCACATAAAAACATAATGTTGGGTTTTTTTGGAGTATAAAAAATTTGTTGAGTATAAAAGCATTTGTTAATTTCACACAAAAATATTAGTAGGAGATAGAGTATCATGACTGCTGCTACCATTACTTTGTTGAGCGTAGTCTGTGGTACATTAGAATTCCGATCATCGATTTTAACCCCATTATAGAGTCAATTTGCACAAATAGGCTTCACTTCCTTCTTAAAATGAGCTCTCATCCAGGGGATATATGTATCTGATGTTTCAAACAATCTACTAAATAATTTTCAGATTGGCCCTAATATTCCATTAACGAAACAAAATATTGGGAAGTTCTCATACTTGAATATGATATCGAATACCAATATTTTACTGTCTTTTTGATAGTCAATCTTCATTTTAGAGATTTTGTAATATCTATAGTGACTTAATAACTATAGTGACTATGACTCGTAACAAAATGTTAGGTCGGCTGGCACAAGTAATCTCTCCAAACATCCACAAAGTTGCTCAAACATGAAGATTGTACCTCCCAATATTAGGAAATCAGGGACCCAGTTCATATCTCCCTTAATGTGTTCAATATCAAAATAAAAAATGCTTAATAATGCTTGCCATCTGGCGAAAATTTATTTTGATGTAATATTTTGGACATCTTTTTGTAAAACTTCTTTTGCAGATTTAGAATCGACTTAAGGAGAAATTTTTAATTTAATAAATCACTCTGAAATTTTGTAATATATAAAATATTTGAAAGTATTTCCCTTTTATAGTAGAATAATTTCTTTGACAATCATTCCAATGTGCAAATGTAAACTGGACTATTTATTCTTTACCATTGACTACTTGTTTTAGTATATCGCCGTATCCTAAATCAGATGGCATCTATTTCAACTACTTTAGAAGCATTTGGATCAACAAGGTATAGACAAGGGATTTCTAGAAACTGAGCTTTGATTTGTCGAACAAATTCGGTATGTTCAGATGACAAAGGGCTGAGGGTTACTTTTAAGGCGGTCTTGTAAGGGCTTCTTTGGAATTCACTAGGGGCAGTTTTGATTCAAATGGAAGGACATTCCCTTCATACTTCGGGATGGACCGTAAAACGGTTTTATATCTATCTTTCTGGGTGGATTTTGAATATGCAAAATCCTGATTTTAAGTCAAATTTGGAGAATATTACCGAAGATCTAATTTTTGTAAAAGGTCGTTTTTTACTAGGTATAGGGTATCGTACCCATCTTTAAGCGTTTATTAGAGGCTTATAATTGATAGCCTTGGTGTCTCTCTTCAATTTCAGCACAGGACCACGGGATCTGGATTTTGAATATGATTCTTTGGATTCTGTGATCAGTGATTTCTTTTCTGCAATGTTGTTCTAGGTCGGAGTCATTTTTGGATAAGTCTCGCTTTTTGTTCGTATTTCCTTCTCACTCAAAATCTTTTTCATAAGGTAAATCAATCATATGTTGTTTTCTATGCCAAAATGCATTTGGTAAGTCAGAATAGAGTTCCACTTCTATTTGTTTTAGTAATTTTAATATTTTCTCTTTGATAAAGCGGTCTTGTAACTGCTTCTCAATCTTGTGAGAGGAAAGATCTTGTTTTAGATGGGATAATTGTATCTGTTTGCCTTGTATTAAGGCATTTATCTCGTTATTATTATAGAATATGTCGTTATTGTATTGAGGTTCCTTGTTTTGGGTTTTTCAAGAAATGGGAAGGTAAGTTTGGTGTCATGGGTTTTGAAAGTAATTCCTTCGTAGGTGACATAATAGGGGGTTATTAAATGGAAGAAAGGTTATTAAATGGAAGAAAGGTGTACCTAAGTTTGGTGTCATGGGTTTTGAAGGTTTTATTATTGATAGATGCATCAACCTTACTAACGACATTAAGGTTTGAGTTATTAGCGGCGGTTAATTTTTCGTTGGTATGTTGAAAGAAATCTTTTTGGATTATTTATTCTTTAATGCAATTCAAATATGCTCCTGTATCGAATAAGGCAATGCGTATTCTAAGATAAACGTCATCTGAGAAGATAACTTTGACTTTATGAGATATTTTCGGTAGGTAACTTGTCTTAAATCATATAAGAAATCTTCATATTGTTCAGGAGTATTGTTTAAACTGCTTAATTGTTTTTGTTCAGAATTTTTCTCTTCTACTTCACGAACAGAAGGACATTTAAAAGCTTTAGAATCTATCCTTCTGTTGTCTTTAAGGATTTTTTAATTCTTCTTTGATTTCTATGATTTCTTTGTGTAGGTCTTGTATTGTTGGAAACGGATTTCTGGTTGGTTTATGTTTTTTTATATTATGGTCAAGTCATATGTAGTTTTTATGATGGGAGGAATAGAAGTTTTTATTCTTGTTTGGGTTCAATTGGTCGTTGGAGTAATTTTTCTAAGAGGGTCTTTTCTTATTTGGGAGCAGCTATCTTTTCTATAATTTCGAGTGAATCTTCCCCATTTCTGGTGAGGACGTGATTCGTCTATCTTCAGAGGAGGAATTGTGAGAGGAAGATGACTTGTTAGAAATCTCATCTATTTGAAGAGGTTCATCATTCTCCAGATATTCAGATGTCTTAGAGTCGGAAGATTCAAGGAGTAAACCGAGATTTACTGGATAGGCTTTCTTCTATGTTTAACTCTTGTATTTTCCTATTAAGTCTGCAGAATCTAGATATTTGTCCCTTTTTTCCATATTTATAACAAGTTATATCTTTATTGGTTGGTTTAGTAAATTTTTTTGTTGAAAGGTTTTTTGTTGTAGGAAGGTTTATTATTATTGTTAAAGGAAGGTTTATTATAGAATGGTTCTGTTGATTTTTTGTAGAAATAATTAGATTTTGTGAAAGACCTTTTCTGATAAGGTCTTTGATATGGCTTGCATTCACCATCACATTTTGTTTTTGAATAGCTTTTGTTGGGATTATAGTCAAACTGTTGACAGAAAGAACCTAATTCCTGCTTTGTTCTTTTCATTTCACATTTGAGATGTCTTTGAAGTTTTAAATCTTGACAAATCTTTAGGCCTTCTCGTTGTGTTTGGCTTATAAGTTGGCCATATGTCAGGTTTTTGTAACGTATCGGGCTTCCGTGTTCTGTTATTAATGAAGTTCTAACTCTTTCACCGAGTAAGGTTGGAAGTCCGGCTAAGAATTTTTCTTTCCAACTTGCATTTTTGAGTCTTCTCTAAGCATGACTCTGGTAAGGAAAGTAGTTTTATATCTTTGGAAATCACTAAGTTTTTTACATTTGAGATTATGTAAAAGCTCAGCATTCTTATCTCTCAGGTGAGAAGGGTCACCAATGAAGAGGTGTGTTATGACTAGAATGAGTTGTGCTATTGCTCCTTCGATAGGGTTTCCTTGTTCATCTAAAATGGGTTTTCCCTCTTCATCTTCTCTAATAGAATTTAAGATTTCAAGATGATTTTCAGGGGTAAGGTGATAGTCCCACCAACCTTTTAATTGGCCAGAGAACCCTGATATGAGTAATTCAGCTATAGCTTTGTCTGGGGTTCCTATTTGGGTTGTATAAGCATTGGCTGCCATGGTCATTTATTGTAAATGATTTAGAATGTTATATCCAGACATTCCGTCTATATTCCATTCATAAACAGATGATGCATTGAATTTAGACTGGGTAAAATTTCAGGTCTATTTTCAATTCCAATGTCTGGGGCTGTGAATTTTGGAATCATTTGTCGGAGGTCATGAACTTGGGGTATTTCATTTGTGAAAGCAGCTTCATCCGAGTCATGATGTATGACATTCAGTTGTTTAGATGAAACACTGTCAGCAGCTATTTGGGTTGTGGAAGAGGAGGCTTCAAGTCTGCTAAGATGGTCTTTGATGGCTTTAACGAATTCTGGTCTATTTGTTTAAATTTTGTTTGGCTTTGTCTAGAAACTTTGTATGGTTTAAAGATGGGTTCTTGGTTATTAATACTTTTGGGGAATCTATTATTTGTTGAATTCGGTCTTCTATTCGGTTTAGTTGACTTCCGATGCTACTTAGGTGGGTGTTTGTGTAATTAACAGCAAGGATTGTATTCCTAGTATTTTTTAGTATGTCATCATCTGGTCTCTTGGTGGGGCGTGCCTCAATTTTTTCACTATGAACTGTTAGGGTGACATTTCTAAAAGGTGGGTGGTGTGATTCTATAGTTCCGGTACTTGTTTCCCATTGTTTCTGTTTTTGGCTCATACTTCGAGTGATGGGGTTTAGGTAATTTGTGAATGGGAAGAATAAGTTTTGGTCAGAGGAGTAAATTTTCAACCAATCAAACAATAACATTTGGATTTTGTTTTGGTTGAGAAATTCATAATAAATTTCTTGAAGTTGTGTCTTTTGTTCTTTGAAGTTGGTAAAAAAACCAATTTCTTTTTTCAGTATTTTGGGGAGAGTAGAACTCTTCACGAAGAGAAGTTTTATTAATTTGAAATTCTATTTCAATCACATTTAGCTCACTTGGCATTCCCATATTCTTAGTTATAGCAGAGAAGGTTGGGGATGTTGGTGATGAAGGGGAAACCGTGTTTTGGTTTGGTGGTAATTGAGTTTGTTTATAGAAAGGGTGAGGTATATTGGAAGAATAATCTGTTGGGTATAATTCTAACTACACAACACCAATGGGCAGTTATATATATAATAACAAACTATAAAGACTGTAATTGACAAAGAAAGTAAAGAAAACTTATCGTTATCGCTTTCCAAATTCTGATAAGAAGAAGAACACAACAGCTGAGTCGCCAAACCCTTCAAGAGGACTTGACTGTTCTTGAAAAGATTATTGCCCCCCACTTAAGCTGTGATGGAAAGCAGCAATATCGCTTCCAGGATAAAACAGCAACAGATCAATCTGGCCACAGAACCAACAATGATCAACGATGACTCGCACCTCAGTTTGCCCAAAAAACCTATGCAACTCATATATGTTTGCGAGGTAGGCACCGAGACTTGTCTCATTTTTATCAAGTGTACCTCTCAATATATAGGCATCTCAAGTTACTCTTCTTCTATTTACTCGATGTGGTACACCAAGTAACAAAACAGAAAAATTAAACGAAATGGGTTTTCCTTATTATTTATATTATATCCTGATTAATTAATATTAATATTACAAAATATATTCAGAGTATGATTAAAATAATACTCAATATAGTTTATATTAATAATTAAATAATCAATATAAATAATTAAACTTGTAATAGAAAAGAAAAATGTAAGAGTTCCCACTAGCACTAGGCTCCACAAGCATTCCACTTATGCTAGTAGTTGTAAACAACACTAAGACAAGATGCTATATAAACTCAATATCTTTCTTTTACAATATCAATATGGGACAAATCCCCATAACCCATTTCAAAGAAGCAACTTTGTCGCAATATATTCATGGATTCCACTAAGAAAATACTTAGATCCAAATATGAAAGTTTAAGTCCTCATGTCAAGGAACAACCTCCAAGTATTAGCTTTCGGAAATCATATCAAGAACATATATAAAATATGCCTCAAACTTTCATTTTCTAACAATCCCCACAAAATCCATAATTAAATTGCATACCAGATTTTATCATGACTTGCTTTTCAGAGTCGGTACCCTCCCGGGTTTGAACCCTCCTAAGTCCTCTACTTCGATGGTTACCGGATACAAATGGAATGTTTCACCTTGAATCTTTATCCGTTGGGTGTAACCACACTCCATAGAAGATGACAAGTCAAAGGCTATGGTGCCAATCTACGGCTTTGAGACGTTAATGGTCATGGCTCGA
>NW_027417062.1:0-119837 GCF_009905375.1 Apium graveolens | reverse complement strand
ATTCATCCTCAGTGTCCGCATTTTCCATGAGAGCATAGTTGACTTCATCATCTGATTCTGATGTATCATCCCAGTTCTTTTTCTTGGTGATCAAGGCTTGTTTCTTCTCATCCCTAGGCTTTCTGCAGTCAGCTACAAAATGTCCAATTTCATCACAATTATAGCACTTTTCCTTTGACTTATCAAATTTTCCAAACTTTGATTCCTTCTAATTAGTATTTCTTCTTTCATTCCTCTTATCAGAGTTTGAGGAACTGGAACCCTTTCTTGGAAAACCTTTTCCCTTTCTTGAAGTTCTTTAGACCATCTTCTTGAAGCTTTTAACCAATAGAGCAGCCATTTATTTCATATCTTCATTATTGTCATGATCACTATCAATATCTGACTCGCTATCAAAGTTTGAGTCATCATCAGAATTTGAAGACTCAGTATCAGACTTTGCAGTCATAGCCTTTCCCTTGGAGTGGCTTTTTTTCCTGGCTTTCTCCATTGGCTTCTCTTCAACTTTGAGAGCAACATATCTTGCTCTTGGTCCTTTCCTCTTGTTTATCTGCTCCATCTCCAGTTCATGAGTCTTTAACATGCCATAGAACTCATCTAGAGATACATCATCCAATTCATAATTATCCCTGCTTGATGTGACTTTTAAGTCCCACTTTTCTGGGAGTGCAAGAAGGAACTTCAAGTTAGAGTCTTCAGGATCATATTCTTTGTCAACCAGAGACAGGTCATTGATCAGCTTTTGAAATTTGTCATAGATTTTAGTAAAGGACTCATCAGATTTTGAGTCAAATTGTTCATACTCCTAACTAAGTACTGTCCTTCTGTTCTTCTTGATAACAGTAGTTTTTTAACACTTGACTTCCAAGGTGTCCCAAATTTCTTTGGAAGTTTTACATCCAATTACTCTGATAAAAGATCCTCAGGAGAATAGTCCTTTTTATCTTTATCAACCATATTTTCTTCTTGTCCAGTAACAACAATAGCTAGTTTTATTGGCTTATGTTGACCATCATAGATTCTGTTCAGATATTCAGGATCTGTTGCTTCTAGACACATAGCCATCTTTACCTTCTAGATTGAATATTTAATGAATCTTTAATATTGGAACTTTTATAACCTCATATCTACTCATATTATGATTGATGGAATGATTGGATTCTGCTGTTGTGGTTTTTTGTCTACCATTCAAGATTGATTTTCAGATCTTAAACTATTTGTATATCAACAGCAAGCTCTGATACCAATTATTCGGGTCTGTAATACAACTATAGAGGGGGGGGAATACAGTATTATGCAAAAAACTCGATAACAGTTAACAGAATCAACACTTTTTATATTACAGATAAAACTGATTACAAAACTACTCTCTCAAAGATTGAACAATTATCCTTGAAGCTGCTAGGTTACTAAAAGATATAACAATTCGTAACACATATAGTGTAAACCTAATATATGCTAATATAGTGCACATTTGCATAATCAATAAGGAATCCTATTCTAATACAAATAGGAAACCTAATACATATCTGTGTATGATTGCTTTGTAAGTAAAGTCCTTTACCGCCTTGAATTCTGTAATCCTTTTCCTTATTTGATACCTACTAATATGACTAAATACTATCGTCAAATATTGATCATCAAGTACCGATAGACAAGTACCGATGATGTCACCTTCAGTACTCTTGATATCAAAATACTAATAATAACTCCTGATAGTTATATCCTGAGATCATCAATTATATATATAACAAAATAATCACAAACAAGTTCAATAGATTTTTACTTCTGAAATATGAGCTAATTCATGAGTAAAATCTATACTTGCTACATATAAACTTATCTGATATAAATTGGTTTAAGTTAAATGTGAAGAATGAGTAACAACTCATAAGCATCATTCTATTTATAATATTCTTCATCTATAACTCAAACTTAATCAGACAACTTATCATACCGTGGAACACACCTATAAGACTCGATATCAGTATTTATTGGTTCCAAAATAAACACTAATATTTCTCTAATTATATTTATCATCACTTATCAGTTTTAACAACTAATAAATTTGATACATGATCAATACTATAAATGACAATATTACAACTTGCTTTCAAGACACAAAGTTTGGTGAGGAATCTGCATCTATGAAGTTATGTTGAGTTATTTATACATAGCCATTGATGAACAAATATATTGATGACTAAGAACTAGCACTTGATAATGTTCATCATTTGCTAGATCACGTAGACTCCAAGTGTTCATTTTGACTATCAATGGATATAACTATCCACTGATAGTCAGGGCAGATAAATCAGACTCATTACAACCCTAAAACTGATATTATCTATCATACTAGAGTTGTTCAAACACTTGGATACTTGAAAAAATGTAGTATGATTCATCCTTTGATATACAGTCAAATCATCAGAAATCAAAATACGTAACGATTTTACTGCAAACATCCATATTGTGTGTTATGATTCTAAAACTTTTAAGCTTAAGCTGATCTTAAAAACCTACTAACATCAAAATTTTTGAAGAGTATATATTAATCAAAGTTCATAACATGCAATCTGGCTACTTTAAGCATATATTTGACAAAGATTGAAAGACATTTTGGGCATACATAGCTCATTTACCAACCTTGTGGAAATGAATTTTGCTTGGTAGAGATATATGCTTGTTGTTGATGTGCTTGAATTATGATTTTAAATTGAACCTTCAGTAAATGCAAAAGCTCCTGGTGATGTCTCGGTAGTTTTAATTCATTCCAACTATAAGTTGAAGTCAACATATTGAGTTTTTGTTTATGAATTATGTGATCATCATCCAACTTCAGTGTCTTCACTCGCATCGGTAGAGATTAACACAACTTGGAGATTATTTGCAAGTTCAAGAGTTTAGTTTGTCTTCTAGATAATGATAGCTCCTTGTAGATTCATTCTGTCATCTTTGTCAAATGAACAGTTTTCATCTAGACAACCAGTTATATCAAACTCAAAGTCTCTTGATCATCAATTTTCAGTAATTGATGATCCCTTGAGATATATGAATATTTTCTTTAAAGGCTTCTGAGTGAGAATATATTGGTAGAAAACTAAGAAAAGAGCACAAAAACATATGATAAATATAATTTTGATCTACTGTGAGTCTAAATATAAAGAGAACCAACTCAGTTCTTATATCTTAAATGTTTACTAAAGCACACATTTCATACATATAAGAGTTAGCATAAATGATTTTGCATATGTATAATCAATTAGGTCAAACAACTAAAGAAAGACATGCATACACAATGTTTGAATTAAACATATTTCATCACTCACCTTATTTTCTTCAGAATCAAGAAAATAAGTGAGCTCACTTATCATGCTCATTTTATATTTAATTTGAATAATATTTTGATACACCCTTTTAAGAGTCATCCAAAGTAGAGTCAATGATTGTATCAGTCACAAAAAATATACAATTATATTAGATAATATGCATTTCTATCAAAGAAAAGTTTAGACATTTGTACCTCTGAAGAAATGACTTCGAGATAAATGCTGATAGTGGAAGTCATACCAAGCTCTAGCTAATTGTGTTTGTTCACATAGTGCTTTCAGAAGCTAGTCCTCATGCTCCATTATTCTTGAATCATTTAAATCCTGAGATTGAGGTGCATAAGCTTCTTCCTTAAAATCTCCAGTTAGGAAAGCACTCCATGTTTCAGTTCTGATAGATTGTGTAGCTGGCATTAGCTGAACAGACATGAATGAAATTGATTGCTTCCGTATTTGTCATCATTGAGACAATATTCTCAATCTTCTTTTTCTGCAGATAGTCTTCCGCTGTAGTGAATTTATTCCTTGAATTCATGCCATCTCCATCTATCATGTTCTCGAGTTCTCAAAAGATCCCTCTGACAGACTTGTCTTCTGATCTAGGCACCAGCTTCTTGACTTTGTTTGTCTCAAGTTGATTTGACAGTTACTGCTTGAGTGTAAATCAAGTTGATTCTAGAAGAATTTCTTTCACTTTCTTGAGTTTTTCCTTTAGCATAAGATTGTTGTGTAGGTATTCTTCTTGAAGTGATTCCTCTGGTTCCTTTTCTGATAGATACCTCTCAAGACTAAAAGATGATAAAGTGACTGACTGTCTCTTTCTTTTGATACGATAATTTTGCTGTTGATAAAGAACCATTTCTGTTGACAAAGATTCACTTCACTTAATATAAAATACATGGCATCAAATTTTTACACTTAGTTATCCTATTTTAAATTATCCATTGAGTCAACATGACTTCTGAATGAATTTGCATTGCTATCGGTTTATTGAGTTCCCAGAGAAGATATTACAATGACCACATCTTTCGATGGGCTACTCCTCCAATTTCTATCCCCTAGGACGGTTAGCAGTTGGAGGTTGCATTTTATCTTAACATAATTATGCAAATGTAGTTTTGTTTATCATCAGAATTTAGACTTGATTCCTAACAGATACCATGTTTTATTTAAAAGAGGCAATAATTGTGATTAGAAAATAAAATTTAATTAATATTTTATATATTTATATAAAAATAATATGTTTAAATTAAAAGGTAATGTGTTTTAATTAGAAAATTCAATATGTTAATTATTCTTATTTATATTATTTTATTAATTATTAAGGAATAACTGAAAATCGTAAACAAAAAATTTCAATATTACAACTTCTATATAAAGTGTAGATTGTTTAAATTATATTAACATGAATAAAATACTTTTATATTATATAAGTGTGCAATGCTTATTTTAGGTTATGAACCAACTAAACCAACATTTCCGGTATATCCCGCATAACACAGGTCTAGGAGGGTAAGTTGTGCTTACTCTCACTCAGAAATCAAGTGGCTGATTCTAGAAAGTATCGTGATAACTATGTCAATATCTGTAGCGATGCTTAAAAAGTCAAAAGTTACAATACATGAAATATTAAACAAAAATGAAGTAGCAATTTCGATCAAACTGTAATGTATTCATGTTAGAAAGTGATCGAGAAAGTATATGGGCCCATGATTGAATTCATTTAGGACTTACCTAGGATCCAATAAATTTTTTCTTTTTCTTGTTAAAATTCAAAATTCTTCATTTAATATTCACAAACCCATTCCATGAAACCAACAATGATTGTCGTAAGTTACTGTATTCCTTCAAAATTTTACTCAAGCAAGTTGTCTTTAAAAAACTTCTAAATACCAGTACAACACTTACTACAAATTGTTAAGTTGTTGATATAATAACAAAATTGATCGTTGTATCACCATAGAGAATTAGGGGTGAGCAAAACAAAATCGAAACCGGACAGAAAATCGTAAAATCGAACAGAAAAAAAATCATAACTAATATAAATTGAAAATAACTGTAACTGAACCAAATTGAGGTTTGATAACAGTTACAGTTTTATCCCTATTACCAAATTGTGAATAATATGTATATACAATAATATAATTATAATTATATATAATATATTTATTATTGCTATACATAATCTAATATAATTAGCAATGAAAGATAGAAATTGTTGTACTTCGTTTGGTAGACAGATTGTTACCCCTTTGATGTCCTACTCGGATACCCTCCCCAAGATATTTTTTATGAATTTATATTTCATGATAATAAAAATTATGAAAGCAAGTACCATTTTAAATATCAAAATGCTCAAGCCAGTAGGTACCAATGCCATTCAAAATTTCAATATGAATTTATTTGTAATTTCATAATAATAAAAGCTATGTCATTTTAAATTCAAAACAAAAATTCTTTTATGTTACGATGTTTTCATACTTATTCCTATAAAATTTGTACAATATTTTTGTTTGCCAAATTTAGAGCAAATTTCATTAATAATTTGAAAGACATTCAATCAGAACAAACTCTCAACTGATCATGCAACCAGGTTTAAAAAATAATAAACGAGTTAAATAGTTAACCGCTTTGTTTCCGTATTGCTTAACTAACTGAATTCAAATATTCTTAAAATTAAAAATGAAGATAATGGTTTCCCGAACAATCTAACATGCATCTCTCTTGAAAACAGTATCTTCACAATTGACCCTCATATTAGTTCCGTGGATAGTGCAATGTGCGGAGGACTAAGTTGCAAATATTGAGCTCAAAGATCTCATGTAATGAACAAATATTTTTTCTGTAATAAGTGAGCACATGCGATTATCGCCACCGTTCCAAACGCACCCCAACTATCTAGCTACCGGACTAAAAAAATTCAAAATTGACAATGGTTAAATGAACCAAAAAAAACCCACATACAGTTCAGTGAACCGATCTGTACACACTCTAGAGAGAATTATCTGAGAACTTTAGTAGTTCAGTTCTAGAAACACAGCACTTCCTGCAGTAGATTAACTAAGTACCCAAAGAACAATATTGATCCGTAATACACGTGAAGTCCAAGAATTAAGAAACTTTATTATTAAAGAAATCATCTCTAAATACTGTTAGGAATATGTTGTGTACTTGATGATAAGCTAAACAAAACACCTTAGTAGATTTAACTTAGTAAAATTTGTAGCACTCGACGGATGTCTAATTATAGTCCCGACGGATAATTTAATATAGTCCCGACGGATGACAAACTGACATCTATCGAGTGAGTAGCTTATGTAATAATAAGTGTAGTAGCACATTTCTACAAACAACTTTGTATAGAATCTGTAGGAGAATATAAGTCATGTTGACTACTAGTAGATATGCAAAATAGGTTAATTAATTGTAAATATTAGATATCTTGTAATTCTGTATAAATGAAATGGAGTCAAGTGACGAAATAGCTACCCGATGGATGATCAACAAAGCTACCCGAAAGATGATCAACAAAACTACCCGATAGATGACAATCATGTATCCGACGGATGATCAATTCAAATATCTGTTGACAGTGACAACACAGTCACATGCGTCGAGTGTTTGCAAAAGGAATATGGCAGCTTGTGTAACAGAGATTTGAGAATAAAGAAGCATTACCATTTCCATGCTATTATGAAGATATTCAAAGATGCTGGAATAGAGTTGTGAAGCAACATGAAGTTAGACTAGATAAGTTTTGTTTTATTATCTTGTCTTATTGTCATGTAAAATTTTTGATATATAAATCAAGTGTAGCTAGTAGAACAACAACTAACTGAACTAAGCACACACATTTTTCAGAAAAACATTTTCAAGCTGTATTCTATAGCATTTCTCTGTAAGTTTAGATGTTCTACTTGTAAGCACCTGTGAGCTATTCAAGCTTTACAAGGTTCTTATTCGATATATATATATATATATATATATATATATATATATATATATATATATATATATATATATATATATATATATATATATATGGTGGATACATTCAAATCCATCAGAAATTTTTAAAAGCCTGTATTTTTAATACTTGTGTTTAATTTATATAATTCTTTCATTTCGCACTCTGCAAATCAAACACTTATATACTATCGAGTAAGAACAATTTTAAAATCTTGAAAAAGTGGCAAGAATTACATTCAACCCCCCTTCTATAATTCTTGTTATTTTTCTGGATTACCTTATAACTCGACGAATAATTGTTTAATCCTCATCCGTCGAATTGTCTAAATCTTAGCCATCGGAATTCTAGACATTATCCATCGAGTATACTTACAGCTTGTAAGCATACTACGACGGATAATTGAAGGAATATTTTTTATAGTTTATTTTTAAATGGCTATTTTGGGAAATTTTTATTGGTTACTTTATTTCACTTTATTATTTTTGTCAGTTTATTTCTGAGATAGTATAAAAGAAGAATTCATTTTTATTCTATTCTTTTATCATTTTCAAGATTCAATTGCTCTAACTTCTTTCTTTCTCAAAAGCAAATTCTCTCTCTGCAACTTTTAAATCTGTAGCAATGGCACCTGTAGTGAAAATCATGTCTCAAACTGGTTATATCTATGAAAAGAACAACTTCACAGCTCTAGTGAACAAGGAGATTCAACAGTCTGGAGATTATCACAAAATGATTGATTTTGTGAAAAGCTGTAAACTCAACTATGCGATGTTGTAATCTCCTACCATATACTGTAAGGTTGTAGAGGAGATATGGACAACTGCAGTGTACAACTCAACTAACAAAACCATCACTTTCACTCTGAAAGGTAAGCAGTTTTGCATTAATAGTGATATTGTCAAAGCATGCTTTAGAATTCCTGATACTACTGTTACTGCTCCACACACAGACAATGATATAGTTAACATGTTAAATTCCATGGACTATGCACTCACTACCTCTAAATTAAGTAAAATTAGAAGGTTGGGTCTTAAAAAAGAATGGAGTTATCTGTGTGATGTGGTAACTAAAGTATTTTCTGGTAAGATTAGTAACTTTGATTCTATTAACATTTACATGCTTAACATTCTTTACATGCTAGTTACTGATAATTACATTAATTTCAGTGACTTGGTGTTGGTTGAGTTAGGCTTTAAATTAGGAGAACTCAATAAGAGAGGTAAATGTGTCTATTATGCTAGATTCTTTATGATGCTTGCTAACCATCTCATTGAGAACATTGTGATTGAGAACCCAACCAACAAAAATAGAGCAGATCACCACAAGGAGGTGCCCTTATTCTATTTTCCTGTCATGGAGGGCCCTCAGGTAAGTGAGGTAAACACTTTTGTCTCCACTCTTCCAACCTCACACATTTCTTTTCCTTCTAGTGTAGTTATGGCATCTGTGTCAATGACCCAACAGATGCCTACCCAAGCTACCAAACCAACAAAAATTTCAAAACCCAAAGCTAAGAAAGCCCCCTCTGATTTCTTCCAAAAGAAATCAGTTGTAAAATCTTCTAAAACCAATGAGGGGAGTGTGAAGGAGGGTAATCAAGGTGAGGGACAGGGTGAAAATCAAAGAAACCCTAAGGATAAGGCTGGTGAGAAGAGTGTACCCAAGCCTAGCCACACCACAGTTTCCCAACAAACTGTGGTAGTTAATAAGGAAATTAGCTCATTATTAGTTTCATCCTCCCAAACGGATGTTACTATTGAAACAAGCTCATAACCAGGAGCACAGGCCAAGAGAGGTAGGGACACTAGCTCACCAAAAACTTATACTAGAAAAAAAAGATCAAAAACCCTTGGGATGCACAGGGATCACACACAGTGCAAACTTGTGCTAAAGACCCAGTCACTGCATAATCTCAGAGTCAGATTGATGTGGCTCCAATAAATGTGGAGTCACAGGCAAAATCTCTAGTAATTGAAGCACCTGATACACCAAATTCTCCCACACACTCACTGGATGTTGACATGATTAATACATCACTTCCAAATTCTCCATCTTTAACTCTTCTGGAGAAGCCAAAAATTCAAGTGAGCGAGCATCATCTTTTAGATGATTTGTTGGCTCACTTACCATTTCTTTCTGAGTCTATTGAGACATATGTGCCTAAATTTTCATCAATCTGCACAGAGTCTACAATAGTCTCCACTCCAAACTCATTCATTTATTTTATCCTTATGGATATTCATCATCCGGCGAGTAGTGATTGTATCCCGAAGGATAAGCCTAACAGAAGTCATCCGTCGGATGGCCATACTACTAACCCGATGGATATTCATCATCCGTCGGGTGTCTCTGCACAACTTCAAATTTCTTCAATTCTTACAGGTGCAGAAGACTTAGTAGTAGTGCAATCACTCTTTAGACTGGGGGAAGGGAGTGAATTGAGTTAGAGTCTGGGTTGCTCCCAGGAAAAAGGAGAGAAAAAGAGTGAACAAATGTAGTCCATTTCTTCAAGACTGGAAAAAGTGAGTGGGAGGAGTCCCACCTTAGATGGTGAAGGTGAGGGTGTGAGGGTAGGAAGCCAAGGGGAGCTCTTGGTGAAAAAACAGAGAGATAATGAGAGAAATGCAGGTATAGAAGAAATAAGGGTGGACATCATTGTCAGTGAGTCAATGAATGTCCATGAAGCAGACAGAGAGGAACTATTTCAGCATAGTCAAGTTGTTATAGATTCCACCTCTTTGGATGCTGAGACATTTACTCATCCTGTTCCAGCATATCAACTTTTGGCTGGACAGGGCAATGAAATTGCAGAAAGGATGTTGAATTTGGTGCACACCACTCAATCCATGCAAAGAGAAAAGGATGTCATCACAGCTATGTCTTCTACAGCTGGTGATGACATAGATTATGAAACTGGTGGGTCAGCTGAATTCTTTGGTGATGAGGGTGATGATAGTGAAAGAGAGTCACTGGACATAGGGGGAGAAGTAGGCCCTAGTTCCAGATCTGGTATGCCATCTTGGGCATTTTCAAAAATGTGATGAACATTATTTCAAGACCACCTTCATTCAACTCATCAGCCAGACACAATCTGCTCTACAATCAACAAAAAATGCTAGCACCAAGAAGCTCCTACAAGCACACCTTGCCTCTCTTCAGTTACAACAAATCCAAGGTTTTCAACACAATCAGGATGTCACTTCTATCAAAAATAAGGTTGATCAAATGAAGAAGAACATCTCTGAAAGATTGGATGCTAAACTTCCAGAAGCAACAATGATTGATATTAAGGGACAACTAAGGAAGAACTCTGATCTTGTCACAAAGGTGGATTCCTTGGATAAAAGAATGACTGCTATGGAAGCCTCTCTGACAACTATACATCTACATCAAGCACAGCAAACTCAACTACTACAACAACTGGTGGTTGCACAATCTTCATCCTCCATTCTACTTAATGATAACAAAAAGGGGGAGAAATCATTATCTCAAGTCAGTCAAGAAGAGCCATCTAGTGAGGAGGAGAAAGTGGTAACTGTACAAATCAGCCAAGTAATTGTTCCAGAAATTATACTGCCAAAGTCACCAGTATTGGACACCATTGATCTGATCCACATAGCAGTTGTTAAGCTTGATTCAAAGTTAATTCCTAAGATGCTTGATATTGCAGCTCTAGAGAATGAAGTAGAAGAAAAATGGAGAAAGATAGATGCAGAAATTCTAGAAAAATTTGGACCAATTCAGAAGCCAGACAAAACATTCATTCATCACTCTCAAGTAAAGAATATTTCTGGGAATGAAATGAGTATGTATTATTTGGAAAAAGGCCAAACATCTTATATCAAATCTTTAAAGCTAGATCTAATTATGAAGCCTAAAAGGAACTACTCAAAGTTCTCAGACAAAAATCCTATGGATATTGAGTATGAGACACCTAGGCCAGATGAGAAGAAGCTGTTGACTAGGTCAATTACATTTTACAAAGATCCAGCAGATTCAGCACTCAAAAGAAGATTAGCCAAGATTTACAGAAATGGTAAGGAAATTTGTGTGGTGGTTGGACACCCCATGTTTATGGAAGCTAAAAAGGAAGAGAAGAAAAGAATCAGGCAAGAAAAGAAACAAGCTGCTATGGATGCTAAAAAACTCAAACAAAAGAAGAAGCAAGCTGCTATCTTAGCCAAACTTCAAGCTGTAAAGACCACAACTGAAATTTCTGCACAACCATCTGAAATTGCTGAACCTCAAGATCAAAAAGTGCAAGATAAACCACAACAGAAAAGAAAATTCAGATATAAGCTCCACTCCAAGAGAAAATTGGACTTTAATGATGAGGAAAAGGAAGACTCTATTCCCAAAAAGCCTACAACTTCAACTCCGACATCAAAACCCTTAGTGGTATTTGAAGAATTCAAAGTGGTGGATCCAACTAGGAATATTCATGGTGAGCCTATTATTCCTAAGGATGAGCCAGCAAAGACAAGAGCAATCAAGAAAGTGAAGCTTGTGACTCTCAAATCCAAGACCCCAACCAAAGCTCAATCTACAGTGAACAAGGGAGACATGTTATACATCTGTGACATCAAGGAGTTTTCTGACATAAACCTCTACTTAGATGAACTAGATGAAGTTAGAGGAATTGATGATCACAGACATCTTCCTGAAAGATTGGTGTTTAAATACAAGGGATGAAAAAAGATCATATGGCCACTTCACAGGATTCTTTAAGAAATCCAATCTGTTTTGATAAAAGTCTTTTCATCCTTCAAAAAGAACTTTGGGTTCAATATATCTACAAGGAAACTGGTCTTAAAAAGGATAGAAGAGCTAAGGAGTAATAAAGTCAAAGATGCACTTCCAAAAACTCTATCAATTCCCTTCACAGGAAAAAGAGTGCATTTGAGGCCTTATTGGCTGATGGAATTCAGGGATGAAAAAGGAGTTAGAAGATTCTTCTGATTGGAGGACCAGTTGAGCATCTCTAGCAATGAGACTCTACTGGAAATGCAAGAAATGCTAGATCTCTCAGAAGCTGATGAACTTGAATTCCATATACAACTGCAGAATCAAATAGAGAAAAACAACAGGAGGCTTGGGAGGAAATCCAGACAATCAAGGAGATAGACTTACTTGCTCAGACTAGATGAGCACCTTGAAAACTGATTGTGAGAATTCTTTGTATTCTTTGCTTTGTTCAATTTTCAGTAAATTTTGTAGCACTAATCAATTTTATCTACTATTCTCAATATTTTTTTTTGGTGTTTTGTTATCATCAAGTTTTTCTTAATTTATGGCTATAATTCTTGTAGACATAAATTAGGGGAGATTGTTAGGAATATGTTGTGAACTTGATGATAAGCTAAACAAAACACCTTAGTAGATTTAACTTAGTGAAATTGGTAGCACTCGGCGGATGTCTAATTATAGTCCTGAAGGATAATATAATATAGTCCCGACGGATGACAAACTGACATCCATAGAGTGAGTAGCTTATGTAATAATAAGTGTTGTAGCACATTTATGCAAACAACTTTGTGTAGAATCTGTAAGAGCATATAAGTCATGTTGACTACTAGTAGATATGCAGAATAGGTTAAAGAATTGTAAATATTAGATATCTTGCAATTCTGTATAAATGAAATGGAGTCAAGTGACAAAATAGCTACCCGACGGATGATCAACAAAGCTACCCGACGGATGATCAACAAAGCTACCCGACGGATGACAAGCATGTACCTGATGAATGATCAATTCCAATATATGTTGACAGTGACAACACAGTCACATGCGTCGAGTGTTTGCAAAAGGAATGTGGCAGCCTGTGTAGCAGGGATTTGAGAACAAAGAAGCATTACCATTTCCATGCTATTATGAAGATATTCAAAGATGCTGGAATAGAGTAGTAAAGCAATATGAAGTTAGACTAGATAAGTTTTGTTTTATTATCTTGTCTTATTGTCATGTAAACTTGGTGATATATAAACCAAGTGTAGCTAGTAGAACAACAACTAACTGAACTAAGCACACACATTTTTCAGAAAAACATTTTCAAGCTGTATTCTGTAGCATTTCTCTGTAAGTTTAGTTGTTCTACTTGTAAGCAGCTGTGAGCTATTTAAGCTTCATAGGGTTCTCATTCTATATATATATATATGGTGGATACATTCAAATCCACTAGAAAGTTTTAAAATCCTTTGTTTTTAATACTTGTGTTTGATTTATATAATTTTTTCATTCCGCACTCTGCAAATCAAACACTTATATACTATCGAGTAAGAACAGTTTTAAAATCTTGAAAAATTAGCCAGAATTACATTCAACCCCCCTTCTGCAATTTTTGTTGTATTGTTACGGAATAAAAAATACAATGAATATCAAATATGTTATAGTAATTAATGAGAGGATTACAATGATATATTCAAAATTTAAGATTGTTGTTTAGAATTTGAGATATGTACGAAAGAGGATGGTGAATCCAGATTGCGCCCAGACAATTTGATTTTATTACAAACATGGTTGTAGAATACTCTTGCTATATGTTTTACGTGTATATTTTATGCCTACATTTCAAAGTGTTTTGACCGTGTAGTCAAAAAATTATCTTTTTAAATTTTTTGAATAAAATTATTTAACTGGTACTAAAATTCACAAAAGAAATTCTTTAAAATACTTATTTTTATTGTCCTCTTAAAACACTTTAAATCACGTGGATAAAAATCAACAATAAAAAAAGGGAGTACTTATTTTAGGTTATGACATTTGTTAAATAATAGTATATAGATCCCGCAGTACACCAAATTATGTGAAAGTTATATCTCTCTATCGATGACAATCGGGTCGGTCGAAACATATTTAGCAAAAATTAAACCTGAATCGGAAATCGAAAAAACTCGAATCACCAAAACCAAAATTGAACCCGTCGGGTTTGTTCAGGTTCATTTTCAGATATCTCTACCAAATTACATCTTGATTTCCACAAACTCTAATGAACGATTTCCGGGATCCAATTCGAGTAGTATTATGCAATAGTTTGTATAAAGTACAGTTCTTTCTAATACAAATATTTGTAATATGTATGTTGCTTCCTCCGTCCCACCCAATTTTTTAAGTTTGGGCACGAATGATAAGAAAACGTGTAAATTAGTAGTAGAAAGTTAAAAAAATGAGTAAAGTGATGGGACCAATAAGTATTTAATGTATAAAGTGAGTAAAGTAGAGGAAGGCCGTGACTGTGGTTAATTTTTATATTAGAAAATTTACTATTTTAGAAAACTTTTGGATCGTAAAAAAATGAGAAGGATGTTTCCCAGTAAATATACAATTGTTTGAGGGGGTTGGATACAATTGTATAAATGTTTCGAACAAGTAAAAAATATAACAGCTTTTTATATTTCTGATAAAAACTGTTACAAAATCCTCTCAAGAAATACTGATATTCTTGAGAGCTGCTAGGTCGAATGATCCTCGAGTGTGATACACTAAGTCATGACCTAAACTGTGTTTATATACTACACAGCTACAACAAATAAATCTAAGTTATGCATTATCAAAAGCTAACTGAAACTGATACATATCTTCAACTGAACAGATAAAGTCCTATAACTCAGACATAACAAATATATGCTCCACATTATAAGGAACATAACAAATCCTCTAATGCTGACTGTCTTCAAATACTAATGACATCCAAATGCTGATGATGTATCAAATCCTGCCGATACATCAGATCCTGATGACACCTGAACAGCCAGATCCTGAGCTTCTTCTGATCAATGAGAATTCAATATATAACAATCTCCCCCAATTTATGCTAAATGTAATGAAGCATAAATTCCATTCTCAATGATGCCAAAATCAATCTACAAAATGTACAAGGAGTAAAGTTTACTTCAGTATCTTCATATAACTAACAGTTGTTCCCAGAAAGTTTTTCAATCTTTCTTCATCTTTGTCTCGTAGGACTTTAACTAGCTTTTTCTTCAACTCTCTCTTATCTTCAGTGTCTTCTCCAAGCTGATAGATAGTTGATGTCAACTTAGAAATTGAGCTTTTGCGTATCTCAAGATCACCAATCAACATGTAGCTTAAACTGATATCTTCATGATCAGGACTGAAAGATAATTGAGGACTGTTGAGAAAAACTTGTAGTACTGTAGCTCCCTTTTTCATCTTCATTTCTTGACCAATATAAGTTCTGTACTCAGGAACATAATCACCATTGTATTTATGATCTTTTATCATGACTCTTCTTCTGATGACTTCAAGTATCATAGAAGACCAGTTTCTGGTGACACTGTTCTCAACTCTAAGAAGATAGTGAATGTATATCAATTCTCTCACGGTCTTTATTAAGAGTTGTTGCAATGTAAAGCTCTTTACTTTACCATCCCTAAAAAAGTACAGAATCTCTTCTCTGACATCATTATCATTTATCTTTCTATGAACAATCTTCACAGCTTCAACTTTCTCAAGATGTGAAGGAGAAATTCTTTCACCAAGATTTTCATCAGAGTATTTGTATCCAGCAGATCAGATTCTAAAATCTCCATATTAGAATGACCAATGCCTCCTCTGGTTTGAGATTTGATAAGTTTTATTTTTTCATTGTATTCCACCCAAAAAGGCTTCTTGATGGACTTATCAACATCTTCATGTTCTGAGATAGAATCTCTTAACCCAGCTGACACAAATTCAACATGCTTGAACCCTTTAGGATAATCGAATGTATAAATATATTCCCATCTTCTATCCTTCTTGCTAAGAGGAGCATAACTTGTAGACATATCACTAATCTTCCTTTTTTTATGCCATAGCTCTCTTTGATTTTAAGACTCTCTGTAAATATTATTTGCATGCTTGATCAGCTTTCCTCATATCAATCTTTTCCTTTTCATCAACCTCTGAAGTATAAGGAGTGACTACTGGAGTAAGGGCTGAATCATTTAATGTTTCGATCACCTTTTCATCAGAGTCAAAATCAGTTATCAGGTTCATAGCATCAGGATCTGCTTTTACCTCAGGATTTATGTCTGCATCAGGAGTTATATTCCGATTTGCTGGATCAGCTTGATCAATGTCAGTGGTTGATCTTTTCTTCCTTGGTATAATCAACTCTTCTGACTTCTAAACTTCTTCATCTTCTTCATGTCCTTCATGTCCTTGTACAGGAACATACCTTTCTCTGGATAGAAAATTCAGAAAAGTAGAGTTAAATGCAATCACTTGACTTGATTTAGAAGTTCTTCCTCATCTTCCTCTTCCTCTTCCTCTTGCTATTGCTCTTGCAGATCTACCGCCTCTTTTTCCTCTTCCCTTAGAAGTGTTAGCTTCAGCTTCAATTTAAGCGAAAAGCTCCTTTTGTTGCATAACCGCTACTTCAGGTGTTAGATCAGGAAATTCTTCAGTTATATACCCAAGAGCACTCCTAGCATTCTTTTGCTCAAACTTCTTGTCTTTGTAATACAAGACAATATCTTCACCTATTTTCTTATGCCTATAAGGAAAGAACAACCCTTTAGCATATTCTAAATTAGAGATTATAATATCATCATCCTCAGGAGCACCAGCAGTAGTCTTGTGCTTGGCTTTATAAGCACAAGTAGACTTCCTTTGTCTTGAAGGATTCTTCTTGGAATGTTGAGGTTGTTGAGCAGTAGAAGAAATTTAAACATGTATAACTGGATTATTCTTATCACCGTCATCATCAATATCTTTATCCTTTATCTGAATAGAATCTGGTGTACATTTTGTAGCAACTATCTTCTCCCCCTTTTTTGGCATCAGTATTTGAAAGAATAGAAAACAGAGCATCCAGTTTGTCACCTATAGAAGAGACCTTTTCTTCTAAGGAGGAGAGTCTAGAGACCATGTTGTCTTGAGATTTAACATCTATGATGGTATTTTTCACACTTTTGATTTCAGCTGAGTTAGGTGTGTGAAGCAAAAATCCATCAATTTTCTCTTTGACACCAGCATGAGACTTCTTCATTTCATCAAGATCAGAGTGAATTCATTTAACAGAAATAGTGGAGGCCTTAAGATGCAACTTCAGATCAGGAGTTTGAATTTCATCATAGGCACGATGAATATGTTGCAGGCCAACAGCAGACGAGATAGAAGTATTTGCAAGTCTCCACTTATAATCCCATTCTGTCTATCTAAAGTGCTCAGCATCAGGATTGTAATAAGAAGGATTTTCATTGAAGTGCGAAGAAGAACCAAAATTGGACTTCTTAGATGCATCAGTCGCAGTCTTAAGCTGAGCTGTGTCAGAATCATCTGCATCACTATCATTATCAGAATCAGACAAGCCATCAGAAGAATTTGCAGAATCAGGCAGAATTATTTTGCCTTTATCGAAATCCTTTGCAAGAGGTGCATGTGGCTGATGGGATCCTAAAATAGAAACATGGTAACACCTAAATCTCTATGTTCTTTTAAAGTGATCTCATCACTTCTCACACAATGTATTACTTTTAAGAGTAATATTATTCTCACAGAAGAAACTTTATAAGTAAAGATTAACTTATAAGATTCTTGTCTCAAAACTACCTCTCCATTTGCCAGTACAGGAGACTGCCACTCAAAAAAAAATTAATATGATATTTTCACACAGTCTCATAGAAAGGCTCAATCACACATATAGCAAAGAAATAAGAGATGACTGAGAAGAGTTGTATACTTGTCATATAAATAGAGGTAACCTCAAATAAGAGACTATTTACAATCATATAAACATGAGAATATATGAGATGTTAGCAATACCTGAAGGTGATTCCTCAATTGGAAGTGATGAAAATGGAGGAACAAATAGCACATCAGGATGGTTTTTCAAACTAGCAACCAGTAATGGATCATCAATTATAGCAAGTACAGTTGAAGGATGATTTTCAGTAGGAGCTGTTGTATCATCAGGATTTGATCTGTCAGGAGAAGGTGAAAGACCAGCATCAGTACTTTGAACTGATGGTTCTTGTGGAGTCTGAGATATGTGAGCTGCTTCAGCAATGCTTGGTGAAGGTTCTTGTGTGCTCTTCTCAAAAATAGGATTATTTATTATTGCATCCACCTTTGACAGTATCTCCTGATGAGTTTGCTTTTCCTGTAGTAGTTGAACAGAGTCAGCAAGAAGATCACTCTGAGCAATATTAACAATGATCTGTGCATCCTCAGTGTCTGCATCTTCCCTTTGAGAAGATGGTTCTTGTGTGACTGGATGTGTTGCAGTTGCTAAATGCCTTTGAGACCTAGGTTCTTGTGTACTAACATCCTTGTCAAGAGGGTGATTCTTCTTCTTCTTTCTGATGTATCCAACTACTTCTTCACTTTTTCTTTTTGACTGGCTTTTTGAAGTTTTCTTGTGTTCAGCAGTTACTTCATTTACTAGAAGCTTGACAGGCAGAGCACTAGCATCAGTAGTTGGCTCCTTAGTTCCAGTAGTGTCAATCAAGTCATCAGGATGTTGATCAGTGGACTTCTTGATTTTTGATAAGGACCCTTCTGGCATCTGCTCATCCGAGTCAGAATTATTTTGTATGATCAGTTTCTTTTTCTAATTGGGAAGTAGTCTTCTTTCTTCTCACTCTCACTCAGTGAGGCTTGTTTAGCTTTCTGTCCATATGTGACAGATTTCTTAAATAACCTTTTCTTTGTTACAACTGATGTCTTTTGAGAGACAACAGAGGAGGCTAATTTATGAGCTTGATGTGTTTGCTGTTTCGAAGAAGAAATACTTAGGTTAGAAACAAGATGGGTGGTTTCTTGATTCTCAGTATCAGGAACTTTGATAGAGGTGCCAGCATCAGGATTTGCAGGCACTTGTATAGGAGTAGGTCTATTTCTTAACAGAAATTGCATGACCTCTCTAGGAAGAAAAGGTGGTCCTGAAAATTTATTCTTTTCATCCCTTTTAATATGATTAGTGATTGCTTTTTCAGAAATTTGAAAAACAGGGAGGAATTCATCATCATCAAACATAGCATTAGGTCATAGAAAATTGAAAATCAGTTGTAAAAATCTAGTATACCCTATTACTCCTGAAGCATCTGCTCTCCTAGAAATTATGAACTGTAATATAGTATTACCATAATCAAAATTACCAGAGTAAAGAAGAGAGTACCCAATTCTCAGAGAAGTAGATGGAAGAGCATTAAAGTTTGTTGTCTTATTCAAGAAACATTTATTGATGCATTCAAAGAAAAAGTTCCACACTCTTTTTAGTTTAGTCATGGACAGTTTTCCAATGGTTGTGATTTCTCCTTGATAACCTAAAGTCCTTAGCATATCAAACAATTGCTCAGTGGTATGAGTGTCAGGAGCACCATCAAGAGCAAGCAATCTCAAGGCTTGAAGCAGAATATCAGCATCAACTTCATATCTTTGGCCCTTATACTCAAAGGAAAAGCCAGTATTTGTTGAATTTACCACTGTTGTATTCTAGACCTGCATAACTGCCATGTATGACACTTTAACATGATTCATAAGCGCATACCCAATTGGACATTGAAGTAGAAAATCTTGAATATCATGAAAAGATGATGGTAGCTGCTGATGTGTAAGCAGAGCTAGGTAATTGTTAGTGCCAAATGTATTTCCATAAATGATTGTGGTTGGGCTGAAGAGTGGTGAAACTTCAGACGTTGTCATGATATGAATAGCTTGTGAGAGAGAGTAAACATGCGATGTGCACAGTAAAACTATGTATATGATGAACTGTGTCACATAATTTCTTCTGGTTTTATATCTTCACTTTCAGAAATAGGTATAACATACTCGTATGAAAAAGGTAACTTAGCGAATTTGACTTCGAACATGGAAACAATTACTGAGTAATTGAATTTGACGATGGAGTAAATTGCGGAAGTAAAGACAAAATACATAAAGTTATATCAAGGCACAACCGTAGAATTTTTTTTATTAGATAATCCACCATTAATCATTAATTAAGTGAGACACTTAATTGCAGAAATAAAACTTACTCAGAGATTGATTAACACTAATAATCTGAATTAGAACGTACTGACATGTCGTCAGTATTTGAGACCTTGTTTCTATCAGGATTTGATAATCTCATGATATGTCGATTCGAATTCAACAGTTGATTATCAAGATAGCACAAATTATTAGCAACCACAATTTTAATCAAAACAATCATCAAGAAATACAATTTAAGTAGATGATGTAAAGATTAACAGGCTTCAATAAGAATATTCACATGCATATAATACGAGATAAGCATAGACTAAATCTTGCAATCAAAAGAAATTTCATTAATATATCAAAAGAGTACATTTCATGAAATTTATAGAGTACATGCAAAAGATTACAAGATAATCCTAGTCTAAGATGGTGAACATCAACAGCCTTGGTCTAAGAAGCCTGACAAAGTTGATGGTTAAGAGAAACGGATGGAGAATATTTAATTCTTCTTCCTACTTTCAACAAAGAGAACAGCAAGACGAATGATTTTCTCCGGCTGTTTAAGATTGTGGAGATGAAATTCTCTTTGTAAAAATAGAAGATCATTTTTGATAACGTCTGGAAGTTGAATCCAGATGTCGTATGGAATGTTGTTGATGGGATATTGAGTCTGGATTCCATTTCGAAAAATAGTCACAGTACTTGTGCCATAGTAGTAAAACCAGCTGGGGTTTGCCATTGTTTGAGAGAAATGAAAAGATGTGTTTGAGTAGGGAAAGATGCGATTTTACTGAAGGATGAGCGGTCATTTAAATAACCAAGAGAATATCAAGGGACTAAGAGACTGACCAATTATTAACTGAAGATTTAACTTAATGAATTAACCAAATGATTTCTTTTTAAGGCGCGTCTCCCTAGACTGATGTGTAATGATGTCAGTGATATATTTATTCAGACATGCACAATTAGCAAATAAATTCACTTAATTTATCATGCATATAAAATAGAAATACATCAAATATTTCTGGCTTAATATTTAAAACAACATTTAGGACATATCAGGATTTGATCAGTATACATTAGGATTTGATCAAATATAAATTGAAATAAATTTACTTGTCCCAATTAACCATACCAAGTTCATTCACAAGCTTTGTAAATGTTGCTTCAGGTAATGGTTTTGTGAAGATATCAGCCAGCTGCTGATCAGTGGGAACAAAATGAAGCTCTATGGTTCCTTTCATGACATGCTCTCTTATGAAGTGATATCTGATACTGATGTGCTTTGTAAGAGAGTGTTGAACTGGATTTCCTGTCATAACAATAGCACTTTGATTATCTCAATAAATAGGAATTTTTGAGAATGATAATCCATAGTCCATGAGCTGATTTCTCATCCATAACAACTGAGCGCAGCAACTTCCAGCTGCAATATATTCAGCCTCAGTAGTTGAAGTAGAAATAGATTTCTGCTTCTTGCTGAACCATGAGACTAATCTGCCTCCCAAAACCTGACAGCTTCCTGATGTACTCTTCCTGTCTATTTTGCATCCAGCAAAATCAACATCTGAATAACCACATAATGCAAAATCAGCTTCCCTTGCAAACCAAAGTCCAAGTGAAATAGTACCCTTGAGGTATCTGAAAATTCTCTTTAGTGCAATTAGATGTGGCTCCCTTGGATTTGCCTAAAATCTTGCACACAAACAAGTGGCAAACATAATGTCTGGCCTACTAGAAATTAGGTATAATAGAGAACCAATCATACATCTGTAGGTTGTGACATCAACTGTTGTACCTTCATTGGGATCAAGTTTTATAGCAGTTGCCATAGGAGTACTTGCAGTTGCACTTTCTTGCATATTAAACATCTTCAGTAGATTTCTTGTGTACTTGGACTGATTAATATAGCTCATCTCTCCCATCATACTCATATGATATCTTGATTACATCAACTTTGAAAACTTATCACACAGTGTTTGATTAGTTGATCCAAAAATGATATAATCCACATAAATTTGAACTAAAAGCAAATCTTTACCTTTATTCAGATAAAATAAGGTTTTATCTATTGTACCTCTTTTGAATCCACTTTCAAGTAAAAACTGAGCAAGGGTTTCATACCATGCTCTAGGTGCTTGCTTCGGTCCATAGAGTGTTTTATCAATTCTGTAAAAATAGTCAGGATGTTTAGGATACATAAATCCTGGTGGTTGTTCAACACAGACTTCCTCTTCAAGTTCTCCATTGAGAAATGCACTCTTGACATCCATCTGGAAGACCTTCAACTTCTTGTGAGCAGCATACGCCAAGAAGATTCTGATTGCTTCCCGCCTAGAAACAGGAGCAAATGTCTCATCATAGTCAAAACCTTCTTGTTGGGAATATCCTTTAGCCACCAATCTTGCCTTGTTTCTGATGATTCTTCCATCAGAATCGGTCTTGTTTCTAAAGACCAACTTTGTGCCTACAATTGACCTGTTCTTAGGTCTAGGCACCAGCTTCCTTACTCTATTTCTTTCAAACTCATTCAATTTTTCTTTCATAGCCATGACCCAATCCGCATCCTTGAGTGCATCTTCTACTTTCTTTGGCTTTTCTTTTGAAAGTAGATTGTGATATAAACATTCAATCTAAGTTGCACTTCTTGTCTTTACACCATCATCAGGATTTCCATTGATCCGATCAGGAGTATAATCTTTAGTCCATTTTCTGGCACTGGGAAGTGTCCTTCTGGAGCTAGATGCTCCCCCTGAATTGTATGCCTCTTCAAATGCATTTAAGGCTCCCCCTGAATCTGTTGTATTATCTCCTGATGATATATTGGGACTTGACTCATGTTCATCTGATGTTGAATCAGCATTGGATTCTGAGAGATTAGATTGAGAAAAATCTTGAGATGATTCTTCAGTGTTAGTACCATCAGCTGACCTTTGCTGTTGCTCCCCCTCGACATGTGCAGGTTCGTTAGTACAGTGATTATCTTCAGAATCTGAAGGAGTGTCAGGATTTGGATCATCAGGATTTGACAGTTCATTAGAGTTTGATCCAGATTCCAACAATGCATTTTAATTTGCAAAGATTAAGCTTTCATGAGTATCTTCTTCAAAACCAGGAATCTTCTTATCATCGAAAGATACATTTATGGAGACTACTACAGTGTATGTGCTCAGATTGAACACTCTGTATGCTTTTGATAGTGAGTATCCAACAAGGATTCCTTCATCAGCCTTTGATTCAAACTTTCCAAGTTGATCAGTATGAGTTCTCAAAACAAAGCACTTATATCCAAATACATGAAGATGTTTGAGACTGGGCTTCTTTTCTTTTAGCATTTGATAAGAAGTAACACCATATTTGTTTATCAGAGTGATATTCTGAGTATAACATGCTGTCAGCCTAAAAGTAAGTTGGTAGTTTTGCTTCTTCTAGCAGATTTCTGCCAACTTCAATCAAGGTTCTGGTCTTCGTCTCAATAACACCATTTTGTTGAGGTGTACCAGGAGCTGAGAATTTTTTCTCTATGCCTTTGTACTTGCAGAATTCCTCCATCTTTGAGTTCTTGAACTCAGTGCCATTATCACTTCTTGGGATTTTCACTTTATGAGTAGATCCATTTTCAATTTGCCTTATGTGGTCCAGAAGAATTTCTGGAGTTTCATCCTTCCGATGTAGAAAATAAACCCATGTATATCTAGTGAAATCATCAACAATTACAAGTGTGTACCTTTTCTTGTTGATGGACATTATGTTCACTGGTCCAAAAAGGTCCAGGTGTAGCATGTGATAAATAGAGAATTATGTTTTGCTTTTAAAAGATACTCTTCTTGTTTAGACTTTTGGCAAGCATCACAAATACCATCACTTGAGTATAGCATATTTGGTAATCCTCTTACAAGCTCCTTCTTGGCAAGTTCATTGATTGAATTGAAGTTGAGATGTGAGAGCTTCTTATGCCAGTTCCAGCTCTCATCTACTGATGCCTTAGAGATAAGGAAAGTAGCTTCCTTTTCAAGACTTTCATGTAGCCTTGCTTCATAAATGTTACCATGTCTGTATCCTATCAAGATAATTTTCTTTGACTTATTATGAACAACTTCACAGTGTGAGTCATAGAATACCATATGATAACCTTTGTCAGTGATTTGACTGATGCTCAGAAGATTATGCTTCAGTCCATCCACCAGAGCTACATTCTCTATTGCTACCTTTCCAATTATCAAGTTGCCATATCCCAGAGTGTGTCCTACATTTCCATCTCCATAATATACATCTGGGCCAGTCTTCTTCTCAAATTTCGACAGCAGGGATTTATTTCCAATCATGTGTCCTGAACATCCATTATCCAAGACAAGTGTATTTTTCTTGTTACCCTGCAATCAGAAGAATATTTAATTAGAAGCATTTTTAAGGACCCACACTTTTTGGGCCCTTTTTTTGGATAACTTAAGCCTTTGTGTGTCAGGAGTACTTTTGACAGTTTTTCCTTTATCAGGAATTGTCTTGTCAGAAGCAAGTTTTGTAAAACCAACAGAATTAAGCACACAAGCAACTTTATTAAACTTAGACAAAGGTTCATAATAATTGTGACACAACGTGTGATAAGAACTACAAGTATAAATCAAATGCCAGCTACTACCACAATGAAAACAAGGATTTTGTGGTTTATAAAATACTGATCTACCCCTAACATCAGACTCAGGAATATAAGTTTTCATTTTCTTATTCCTCCTACAATCAATAAAAAGATGATTAGTATTTCCACAGTTAAAACAAGTTTTTCTAGGAGCATTAGAAACAACCTTGTAATTTGAATCCTTAGAAATACTTTGCTTACCATTTCTGTTTCTTTTAAAACTTTTTACTTGAGGTTTGTTAGTAACCTCAGATAATTTTTTTTCAATTCTCTTGCTGATAAAAGTCCTATGTTCTTTTCTTTCTTAACAGACTTAATGGTTTCCTTGCTTTCCTTTCTTTGAGTTTTATCACTTACCAGTTTTTCTTGTGATACTGATGTTGAACCCTTTTTAAAAGTGGATTTGGGTTCATCAGCTTCTGAAGAGATAAACTTAACAGGAGTTTTAAGGGTAATTTCATTTTCAGTGTCAACATCCATAACTCCATCTTTATAGCCTAGGCATTCTTTCCTGTTTCTCTTTGAGATTATCTTATGGACCTTTTTGCCTGAATCAGTCCAGGCTTTAAAAGTTTTTCTCTCATTTTCTAAATCTTTTTGTAACATACTGTATCTAGCCTCAAGAATCTTAACTGAATGTTTAGCTCTCTCACATTCTTTCTTCAAATCTATCTGATTTATTAAGTCAGACTCTAACTGTTCATTTCTAGATTTCAAGATCTCAATTTCAGTTATAAGTCTATCATTTTCTAGACTCTTATTCTTAAAATTACCATGCAAAGATTTAAGAATAGATTTCAACTCAGATATATTTTCAGTATCAAAAGAGAAGAAATGAGTTTGTATCTTAGGCTCAGAAGAAGCTAGATCATCAAGACTGGCCATCAGTGCATAGCATGTGTCTTCATGTTTAGAATCAGAGGAGTCCATCCAATTCTTGGTTGATGTAATCAGGGCTTTTTTCTTCCCTTCATCATGCTTTGTTTTCTTGCACTCTGTGGCAAAGTGACCAGGTTCATCATAGTTGTAGTATATGATCTTTCTCCTGTCTACCTTCCCAGCTTTAGAGTCATTTCCATCTTTTCTCCCACTTGACTTTCTTTCACTTCCAGTGAACTTCTTCATGAAGCTTCTGTTGTTCTTAGACTTCCTGAACTGCATCCTCCTGAAGCCCTTAACCAGCAATACGGCCATTTGCATGACATCAGAATCTGTCATGTTCTCATCAGTTTCAGAATCAGTTTCATCATCAAGATTTGATGATGAATCATCAGTATCTGATTCTGGCAAATTGTTCTTCTTTCTAGCAGCTCCAACAGACCTTTCTTTTGAAGCTTTATCATTTACTTTCAAAGTAACAGATTTCCCTTTGTTGCTTTTCCTCTCTCTCCTTTTCTGAACTTCCAAATCATAAGTTCTCAGCATGCCATAGACTTCATCCAGAGTACTTACTTCCAGATCATGCTGATGTCGTATGATTAAAGTCTGAGTCTCCCATTCTTCACTCAAAGCTCTCAAAAACTTGGTGTTTGAATCCTCTCGATTATACACCTTTCCCACCAAAGACAGATTATTGAGTAGGGTCAGAAATATGTCATAGATGTCAATGAGACTTTTATCAGGCTTGGCCTCAAAGTGTTAACCCTGTTTGACATCACAGAATCAAGATTGTTATGCAAAATGTTTCCTACCTTTGCATCTTTTAGCACAGCTACTTTCTCTTCTGGTGTCCACTCAGTCTTCTCCTTCAGCTGATAATGTTCAGCAACAATAGGAGTTGCAGGCACCAGTTTTGTTGGCATGAAGGGTCCATCATTGATTACGTCGAGATAATCTGGATCTGTAGCTTCTAGGTGCATGAGCATATTCACCTTCCATGTTGGATATTCAGTCTTTTTCAGAATGAGAATTTTAATGCTTTCATACTTGTTCAGAGACATGTTTAGATCATTTCTGATTGTAAATTTATTAGTGAGCTCTGTGTTAGTCGCTAAACACGCGCTAATAATACATACAAGTATACGAGTTCACAAGTAGTATAGAATCTTTTCTAGTTCGTTCCCACGGAGACTATATTGGTTAACTATTTAATTTACGCACCTAAGCAACAATGTATGGTTATTATCTGATGCTAAGACGATAACAAATTGAGATTGATTTTAACTACAAATTACCTTAACAATTATAACTACGAGAATAAGATTGACTAAATTAATATATATGATAAACATGGGATTCTAACTTCATTAAATACTTTATTCAATGGCCTTATTATTCTTAACATTAGCATGCAATGGTGATGATTATAATCAGACAACACAAAACTGATAAACGCGAACTTTCGTTGCACGAGTACCATTCTACCAGAATCCACAAAAGAGATAGAAGCTGAATAGGCACCAATTATATTGAGACCCTATATGTCTATAGAATTTGACAACATACAGGTTTAAGCACAAGTCATCTATCTTGATTACATAGGGCAAGTAAGATGGTTAAAATTACCTACGAATCATCCATAACAATACGTGAACCTATGCTAGCATGGCAAGTTCTAAATCCTTAAATTCTCTTTTGCTTCATTAAGAATTAACACACTATCTTATAAGTTCACGACGCTCACAAGACGAATACGCACAACCAATACTAGGATATCACACATTTACCACATACTAAGGCATCAAACAATTTAACTAAAGAAATCCATAAATAAATCCGTTAGAACCCCACGATAACGATTAGCCCATAATCAAACTCATCGTCAACGTGGGTTCCGAAGAAAATATGATATAGCAATGTAGTCTTTATACGAATAAATAAACCAAAGTACAATCAAGAATATAGGTTCAGCAAACAAGAAACAAGCATCCAAATTATAACTCAAAACAAAGATTCACAAGAATAAACTAGATCGTCTTCGCCTTTGTTGAATTGTGTCAAAAGGTCTCTTGCCGTCTTCTCCTTGCTTGATGTCTTGATAACTTCTGAAAAACGTCCAAATATGAATATATATAGCAGCCCTAAACAATCTGGAAGCTTTCCCTCTTAGAATTGTATTAGAAACACGATTCTTGAATTCGGCACCGGCGCGGCCGCGCGCTATCACAGCCAGTTGATAGGATCCCTTTTTTTACGTCCCCATGTTCGCGGGCGCGCTGCATTTCTGGAACCCCGGCGCGGGCGCGCGCTATCACAATGCGGGTGCGCCATCCTTCTGGGAAAAACTCAGATTTCTTCTTAAATCTTGCTGCTTCGAGCCGACTTTCCACGAGCTTTTATTCCAACACCACCTGGACACCAAATTAGCACCAAAACAATGCTAATTCACCTGTGAACTAAGAACTTAATAACTCGAGTACTAAAGAGCCCACTCATGATCAATTATACTTAACACTTATTCTTTTTTTCTTTTTTTTCAAGTTTCTCTTTTTTTTCTACAATTTCTGAATGAGTGCATTTCGCTCCATCTCATTCAACCCCAGACTACTCATAAAACTATAAGCCGGCTACTAGCCATATGACACCTAGCCACGCAACTAGCAATGAAATCCAATTTCTCCAATTTTTAAATATTCATGTCTTTTATTATTAAGAGAATACCCTAAATTCTAAATATAAACAAGCGATTAAACCTCGACAAACCAACAAACCATGATCCTGATCTAGCACTCTAGCAACCTATAAGACTTAGTGAAATACAAGTGTCTCTAGCATGCAAATCAATCCAATAAGACTCAACATCACTAAATATGACATCACTACACTAGCATCAGTATCACCAATTAATCGAAAAAATTATCTAAGGGATCATGTTATAATGCAGATGCATAAACTATATGAACAAATTATCATAAAAACTACCAAAATAAAAAAAACTACATGGCAAAATATATGCAACTATATGAAATAAAACTATCATGAACATGCAAACTATATGAAACGCAAACAAACATATTCCTTAAACTACTACCCCAAACTTAAAATATTCACTGCCCTCAGTGAAGGTAATATAAAGGAATCGGAAATACCTACTCTGAATCAGAATCCTCACCCTCAAGGGGTGGAGTATCAGGCGTGACCGGAGGTGGATACACGGAATCCTCACAAAATACTGGCCACTAGATGTCAACCCCGGTGGCTCTAAATGCAGTCCCAAGTGCCTGGGTGAGATCGCATGCAAAATGACTGTGGATGTCGTGCATCGCATCCATCCTCCTCGCAAGATGCCTATACTGCGTCAAACTCAAACCAGCTCCCATCTCTGCTCTTGCTGCCTCCTGCTGCTGCTGCGATCCTGACGGTCCAGCATCCTCTCTTACCTGAGCTCTCCTGGCTGCTCTACGGGCATGCTGAGAACCTCCCACATATGCATAATTAGCTGGTCGGCCCTATAGTAGATGATCATAAGTATAACCAAGCCCCTTAGGATCGGGCTTCCCTCCATACCACTCGAATATGATGTGCAGCGTAGAACTGTCAAAAGGAGCACAAAGAATCTGAAGTTGCTCATGTGCGGGCCAATGAACACCAACTGCCATACACAACTTCGTCATAATGGACGCATACGGAATCTCCCCAGTGGTACTTCCCCTCAAAAACCTCAGGATCCCTTGATATATTAACATCCCCAAATCAATGTAATCACCCTGCAGAATACCCCAAAACAGATGAGCACGCTCCACCGTGATCTCATGCACATGCGAAGATGGCATGATTTTAGCACAAATAAATGAGTTTCAAGCCCGTGCATACCTGTTCATGCATGAAGCAGGGAATGTGGAGTAATCAGTAGTGCCCCTCTTGAACTACTAATGAGTCTCAGGCACACAGAGAGTACCAACGATGAGATCCAAATCGAAGTCCTCAAGAGCCTTTCGTTCTAAGTATCCTGGCCCACCTTCCTCGCAGGCTGCTCAATGACCATCCTGATAGCCTCGGCACTGTACTCTATAGTTCTCCCTCTCACCACCATGAAACCATTCTTCTCTACCTTAGCATTGGTGTAGAACTCCCGCAAAACACTCATGGGCACAGCAGCTGGAGCCTCACTAAAAGGAACCCAGCCCATCTCGAGAATCATCTCCAATAGCTTACCATCGTTCCCTAATGAAAGAAATCATCTCTCCTTAGCAATAGGCTTCGAGAGAAGCCTCGTGTACTCCTCCTCAGCCTCAGGAGTAGAGAACATGGGCCTCATACACCACTCGCAATAGAAGAATCGGCGGCGCTACTTCCAACTTAAGTTCTCTGTCTTTTGGGTACCATGAGGATTGAAAAAGAGAGAATAAAAGCTAAAGTGTTTAGAGAGAATATATGTTTGAGAGTTTGTGGATTGGTGGAGAAGATGTATGTAAGTGTATGTATTTATAGGTGGAGGGGTGTGAATCTGGTAAGGAATAGAAGTGGGAATTGATTATGGGAATTGTGGGAATAATGGAATTGATTAGGAGAGGGAATTATGGGATGTGGAAGAGTAAAAATCGGGTTAAAATGATTTTGCAATTAAAATCCCGATTTTCTATTAATAAACTGCTATTTTTATTTTTTTTCTGAACAGGGACTCGGCGCGGCCGCGCTAGGACAGTGCGGGCACGCTCTAACTCTGGAGTACCGGCGCGGCCGCACGCTAGGACAGCGCGGGCGCACTTGGTTTCTGTAAAAACGACGCGGCCGCGCACTAGGCCAGCACAGGCGCACCCAACTTTTGTACTTGGCCCTGAATTTTTTTCTTTTTCCGATTTTTTTATGTTTTTCTCTTTTCTTCTTGCTTCCTATACCAACTAATGTACAACATACTTAGGTTGCCTCCCAAGAAGCGCTTCTTTTACGTCGATAGCTCGACGTAGAATTTTGAGATCAAATAGTCAATAAAACGGCACTAACCACCTCGCGGTTTGCCGTGTCACCATAATAATGCTTCAACCGTTGACCATTTACCTTGAATGCTTGGCCCGAATCATTCTTAAAAATTTCCACCGCTCCATGTGGAAACCCAGTTTTGATTATGAAGGGCCCTGACCATCTTGACTTCAGCTTTCCAGGAAAAAGACGGAGACGAGAGTTGAATCACTTGTTGCCCTGGCACAAATTTCTTGAGCACTAGACTCGGATCGTGCCACCTTTTGACTTTCTCCTTGTACATTTTGTTGTTCTCATAAGCTTGAAGAACTCGTCAAGTCCGTTCAACTGAAGCATTCTCTTCTTTCGAGCCGCATCCAAGTCCAGATTTAATTTCTTCAAAGCCCAATAAGCTTTATGCTCGAGCTCCACAGGCAAATGACACCCCTTCCCATAAACCAACTGAAACAGCGACATTCCCAATGGAGTCTTATATGCTGTTCTATACGCCCAAACAGCTTCATCAAGCTTCAAAGACCAATCCTTCCTTGATGGACATACCACTTTCTCCAAAATGCGCTTGATCTCTCTGTTAGCTACCTCAGCTTGACCATTTGCCTGAGGATGATAAGCCATAACAATGCGATGATTCACATTATACCTCTTCATCATGGCAGTGAACTTGCGATTGTAAAAATGCGACCCCTCATCACTGATTATGACTCTTGGAGTTCCAAACCTTGTGAATATCTGCTTGTGAAGAAAATTAAGCACTACTTTCGCATCGTTCGTTGGCAACGCCTTAACTTTAACCCATTTCGACACATAATCAACCGCCAACTGAAGTCAATTCCCCAAACATCGAAGACCTCAACCTTGAGAAGCACATTAAGTGGCATCTCATCCTTCTTAGAAATATTACCCACTCGTTGACATCGATCACATTTCAAAACAAACTGTTATTCCTAGAGGACTAACAATGAGATTTACAGAAGGGGGGTTGAATGTAAATCTCAAAACTTTTTCTGGTTTTGAGAAGTTTATTAAAGCAGTGTGTTCTAGATGAACAAGTGTATGAATTGCTTTGAGCTAATGCAGACAGATATATATTCAAACACAAAATGTAAAGAACACAACAAACTTTAAAAACTTTTCTGGTGGATTTGTTGTTCCACCAGAGATGGTATATTAGAAAATCTGTGTTCAACAATGTTGATCACAGCTGCATCCTAGTACAAACTAGATGAATTTTCTCTCAAGATATTTCTTAACAGCTCTGGAAAATCTCTCCCTAATTACTAGCTTCTTCTTGGTTTATATATTACCAAGTGTACAAGTGAAAAACAATATAAAATTACAATAGTAAAATAAGTTCTTCACTTGCTTCTTTTCCTGTTCAATCAAGTACTTTGTTGACTATTGCATCTTTGTACTAAAGAAGAACGGCTGCTTTTTCTGTTGATCCTGAAATTCGGCTACCACATCTCACTTTTCTCTGTCAACCCATGTGCCTCTGTTTGTAGGTACAACTACCACTTATCAACGGCTAATTAGCAGAACATCCGTTGAAGGATGTTATCCGTTGAAGCTTTCATCCGTTGATGCATTTATCCGTTGATGCTCTCATCCGTTGAAGGATGTTATCCGTTGAAGCTTTAGAGACATCCGTTGAAGCTTAGCTTCTCATCCGTTGAAGGTCTTTAAGTCATCCGTTGATACCACTTCATTTATACAAAATTACAAGGCATGAAATATTTACAATTGGCCTTCCTATCTGCATATCATCTAGTAGTCAACATGACTCATAGTTTCTCTCAACTTCTAAGAATTACATTTTAAATACAGAGACTGAAATATGCTACAATACTAGACTTATTTCTAAGTAAAGCTACACCATCAACGGATAGCCAAAGTGGTCTTATCCGTTGAGGCTACAGACACTAAATTTCTACTTAAGTGTTTTGTTAAACATATCATCAAACTAATGCACATATATTCCTAACAATCTCCCCCTATTTATGTCTATAAGAATTGTAGGCATAAATTCAGGGTTAACTTGATGATAACAAAACACTTAACAAATATTTGAATTGAAACTAAGTAGAAATATAAAAGTGCTGCAAAAGTGTATGTACTAGGAGGTAATTGAAGATTTACAGTATTTCCAAGGGTGCTCCTCTAGCCTGAGCAAATCATCATTTTCTTCTTTGTTCCCTGGTTTTCTTTCCTAGCCCTTTGTCATTTTCCTCAATTTGGAGTTGGAGTTGTCTGAAGAATTCAGCTTCATCTTCATCACTGATATCCAACTTAGATTGCATTTCCTTGAGAGTTTCATTGCTGGCAATCTTGAGTTGGTCTTCAAATCTGAAAAATCTTCTGACTCCTTTGTCATCTCTAAATTCCATCAACCAATGAGGTGATTTGTGAATTTTAGTTCCCCTTTCTTGTATGAGTAAGGTTCTGGGCAAAGCATTTGGTTCCCTCCAAGTCTTCCTTATGTTGGCAATCTTGTTGAGAATTTCAGTCTTGGCTGTTCTGGTAAAGCCAGAATCCTTTTTGATGGCTGAAAAGACTCTGATCAAGGTAGAGTAGCCTTCATTTAGAATCCTGTAGAGAGGCCATGTTCTTTCCCCAGCTCCCTTATATCTGAACACCAATCTCTCTGGTAGCTGTCTGTAGGCAGCTATTCCCCTTACTTCCTCCAGCTCATCCAGATAGAGATTAATGTCTGAAGCTTCTTTTATGTCACAGATGTGAACATAATCATCTTTAGAAATGGGTGGCTTAGGGTTAGGTTTTTGTTTTTGAGTGAATTTCTTAGAGGTTAGGGGAGGTGTAGATTTAGATTTTCTTTTCTGTTTCTTTGGTAGTGGTAGAGTGGTTAAAAAGGTAGGCAATGTGATGTTGTCCCAATCAATAGGTTCCTCTTTTGGAATGATTGGTTCACCATGGATATTTATAGAGGGATCAGCAACAAAAGGTTCAGGTATGGAAGGTAGTGGTTTAGATATAGATTTGGTATCTTCAGGGTTATCTTCACTCCTTCTGTGTGCCTTGGCCTTTCTTCTGTTTCCCTTCTGCCATTCCTCTCTTTCCTCCATATTTTCACCAAATATACTCCCAAGAACCTCATCTAAGTTAGCAATCTTTTCTTCACCCCTGACTTCAATTCCTTTCATTTCTTCAACTTGGCTTGACTTTAGCTGTTTTTCAAGCCTTGCTTGTGCTCTTTTGTCAGCCTTGAGTTTTACAGCTTCTTTCTTCAACCTTCTGGTTTCTTCCCTTTTAGCCTTTAGAAATTTGGGATGTCCTTGCATCACACAGATACTCTTTCCCTCTCTATAGATAAAGGCCATGTTCATTCTCTCACCCTTGTCCTTGGTCTCCTTCTTCTTTATGATGCTTGCACTTAGAACTTTGTCTCCATCAGGTTTTGGAAGAGGAAAGTCTACTTCCTTTATCTGAGCAAAGTCTAGGGGATTCTTTGTGGAGTCCATACTGGATCTAGTGTTGGGCTTTAGAACCATAGGTTTTAAATTCTTGAAAGAAGTCTCTCCAACCTTATTTCTCCCTACTGGCTTGAGCTCCATGTTGATTGGTTCAATCTTTGTGCTAAATTTCACAGATGTTGATTTATTTTGTGTAGAACCAAACACCAATTGCAACCTTTCATCAATTCTCCTCCATTGTTCTTTCATTTGTATTTCAGCTGCTGCTAGCTGAATCAAATCAATTCCATCAGGTTTTCCCTTGATTTGAATGATTGGAGAGGTAGTGATGGCAGGAACTAGCACTTTAGATATCTGAATCTTTGTAGAGGGCTCTCCTTCCCCTTCCCTTTTATTCTCCCCCTTTTTGTTATCATCAAGGAGAGGGGTCAAGCCTTGTGCTTTTGCCAGCTGCATTAGGAGATTGGTTTGAGATTGTTGGTTGAGAAGAAGGGTGGCCACAGAATCTTCAATTCCTTGAACTCTGTCTTCCAACTTGGCCAGCCTTTGTTCAGTAACTGATTCCTTTTTCAATCTCGAAACCAAGTCCTGCAAAGTACCATAGGGCATGACTGAATCCAATTTTTCTGAAGTGAAGGATTTCAAGTCAGCAATATCTTTCCTGAGATCATCTAGACTCATATTTTGCTTTACTTTCTGCAACTTCATGAGATGCAGTGAGTCCAGGTGAGCTTGGAGGATAGCCTTGATATTTGCATTTGAAGTGTTCTGAATGGCCTGTTGAATAGTGATGATTTGTTTGACCAAGTGGACATTGAATTCACCTGTTCTATGCTCCTTAGTCAGGGCCCATTCAGGTAGATTAGGAATGGAACTAGGGTCTTCATCTCCCCCTATGTTCATGCTTCCATCAGAAGAAATAGAGTCATCATCATCAGAATTTACTCCAAATTCCTCAGATGGCTCACCAGCTGTAGAAGGCATCCTGTTAATAGCAGCTTTATCCCTTTGAAGAGATTCTGTTGAGTGCACTAGATGTAGTGTCCTTTCTGCCTCCTCATTGCCCTGAGCAGCCAACATTTGATAGGCTGTCACAGGATGAGTAAAAGTGTCAGCATTCAAGGAAATGTTATCAATTACAGCTTTGTAATTTTGCTGAAATTGTCTTTCCTTTTCAGCATCATCCACAATCATTGACTCATGAGCAATGGCTGGTTCCACCCTTGTATCAACTGTACCTGCTTTTCTCTCTTTTTCTCTATGTTCTTGCATCAGGGGCTCCCCCTGGCTCACACATCTCACTCCCTCACCTTCACCTTCTAAGGTGGTACTCCACTCACTGACTTTTGCCATGCTGGAAGAAATAGCATGCATTTTTGTGCTCTCTATCTCTCCTTTTGCCTGGGAGCAACCCAGCCTCTCACTCAAATTTTCACTCCCTGCCCTCAATCCTAAAAGTGATTGCACAGTATTCATGTCTTCTACACTTGGAATCATTTCAGTTATTTGTGTAGAGACTATCAACGGATGTGGAATATCCGTTGAAGTTGAAACTGTTGTTATCAACGGATAACTGCTGTTAAGCTTATCCGTTGAAGAGCAACCACTTGTCAACGGATGAGTGATATCCGTTGAAGAAGGAAAAGAAGATGAAATTGAAAGTGATATAACTGTTGAATCTGTATAGATTGATTTGATATGTGTTGATACAGATCCTTCAATTATATCTGAAAGAATTTGCGGGTGATCCAACAAATCATCTAAAAGATGATGATCACCTGTATTTGAGTGGGGCTCCTCCCTGAGTTGTAAAGAGGGAGAATCAGGAATTGATGGGAATAACATATCCACATCCAGAGATGGTGAAGAAGTATTTGGTGATTGATGTGTAGTTATTGTGAGAGAATGGGGCTGTGATCCATATTTATTGGAGTCACATCAAACTGAGTTTGAGAAGGCACAGAGACAGATGGATGTATCTGTGCAGTGTGTGCACCCTGTGTAGAAGATTGGGTTCTAGCCTTCTTCCTTCTAATAAAAGCTTTTGTAGGTGAGTGTTTGGCTTTAGTGTCCCTCCCTCTTTTGTTCTGTGTTCCTGGTTGGGAACTCTTTTCAATAGTAACATCCTTTTGGGAGGATGCTACTAGGGATGTGCTAGAAACCTTTTCAACCACCACAGCTTTTTGAGAAACTGGGACTTGGCTAGCTTGGGAAGCACTCAACTCTCCTTCCTTATCCTGGGGGTTTCTTTGATGTTCACCCCTCCCCTCACCACTCACACCCTGATCACTTCCCTCAGGGTTAATGGTTGTTGTTACAACTGTTGTCTTTTGAGAAACAACAGAGGTGGTTTTCTTTGTCTTGGATTTTGAAAGTTTAGATTTGGTGACCTTGGTAGAAATCTGTTGGGGCATTGACACAGATTTCATGGCCACACTAGAAGATAAAGAAATAGAGGGGTTGGAAGAAGTAGGAGTTGTAGAAGCAATTACCTCACCTACCTGGGGTGCATTCATGATTGGTAAATATACCAATTGCACACTGCTGTTGAGATCCATTCTCAATAAGTCTGCAAGAACTCTTTTCTCTTGTGCCCAGCACTTGAGTTTATTATTCTCATTGATAATGACTAAACCTTCAGCAACATGGTTAGCCAATAACATAAAGAATCTAGCATAATAGATGTTATTAGGTCTATTAGCTTTGTTACCTAATCTAGTACCTAATTCTAGCATCACATAGTTGCTAAAGTTAAAGTACCTATCAGAAACAAGCATATAGAACATATTAACAAGAGATGAAGTTATGGCATCAAAATTACTAATTTTCCCAGAGAAAACCTTTATGAAGGCATCCCCAAGAAAACTCCATTCTTTCCTAAGGCTTTTTCGTCTAATACCGCCTAAATTAGCAGAGTTAAGAGAGTAACCTATGGAATCTAACATGCTGGATACATCACTATCAGTGTGTGGTGTCATGGCATTGTTCTCAGGTAATTTAAAACATGCTTGTAAGTCATCACAGTTAATACAGTGATTTTTACCTTTGAGAGTGAAGGAGATAGTCATATCCATGGAGTTGAACTCAGCAGTTGTCCAAATCTCCTCAACTACTTCACAGAAAATCGTTGGGGCTTCCAGCATTGCATAGCTAAGTTTACAGTTTTTGATGAAGTCCATCATTTTGTGATAATCTGAGTGGGCTTCATTCTTTTCTACCAGAGCTATGAAATTGTTCTTCTCGTAGATGAACCCAGATTGAGACATAATCTTCACGACTGGTGCCATTGTTGTGAGTAGAAATTGCAGAGAATAACTTGAAGGTTTTGCAGAGAGAAAATGGTAAATGCTTGAAATTCTAAGAAAGCGTAAAGTAATAATGAACAATCAGAAGGGCTTATATGCTTTCAAAGAAAAAGAAATAAATAAAGGATTAATCAATAAATAGGTGTTAGTGAATTTCAGCCGTTTAAGAATAAACTGTAAGTATTCTAATAACTACCTTTAAAACCAATACATACAGATGTATGTATGGTATCAACGGTTAAGAAAATAGAATTAACGGCTGTGAAACACCTCAAACGTCTGATGTGACATTTCAACGGATAATGTAAATTGTCATCCGTTGAAAGGTACTTCAGCTTTATCCGTTGACGGATAAAAGTTCCAGAGATATACTTGTCTTTCAACGGATAATGAATATCCGTTGATAGAGCAATTTTGACTTTCAACGGATAGGGAACATCCGTTGATGGAATAAACTATGTTAAAAGTCAAATTTGTTCTAGCAACTAATATATTTCAGGCTTCACATCAAATTGCAAAGAAGACATGAATTTTAAGAGTAATTAAGCATACCTAGCTCACTTACCAATCTTGTGAATGTTGATTCATCAAGTGGCTTGGTAAATATGTCAGCAATTTGTTGTTCACTTAGAACAAAATGTAGTTCCACTGTACCATTCATGACATGCTCCCTGATGAAGTGGTACTTAATATCAATGTGCTTGGTCCTTGAGTGCTGTACAGGATTCTCTGTTATGGCTATGGCACTTGTGTTGTCACAAAAGATAGGTATTCTATCAACATGAAGTCCATAATCAAGGAGTTGATTCCTCATCCATAACATTTGAGAACAGCAACTTCCAGCAGCAATGTATTCAGCCTCAGCTGTAGAAGTAGAGACTGAATTTTGCTTTTTGCTAAACCATGATACAAGCTTGTTTCCCAGGAATTGGCAGGAGCCTGTTGTACTTTTCCTGTCTATTTTGCAACCTGCATAGTCTGCATCTGAATAACCAATTAGATCAAAGCCAGATTCTCTAGGATACCAAATTCCTAAATTTGGTGTACCCTTGAGATATCTGAAAATTCTCTTGATAGCAATTAAGTGAGACTCCCTAGGATCAGCTTGAAATCTAGCACACAGACATGTAGCAAACATTATATCTGGTCTGCTAGCAGTTAAATATAAAAGTGAACCAACCATGCCTCTATAACTTGTAATGTCCACAGACCTTTCAGTCTTATTTAATTCAAGTTTGGTGGCAGTGGCCATGGGAGTTCTTGCAGATGAACATTCCATTAAGTCAAACTTCTTTAAAAGATCATGAATATATTTAGTTTGACTAATGAAAATTCCATTACTAACTTGTTTAATTTGTAAACCAAGAAAATAGGTTAGTTCTCCCATTAGGCTCATTTCATAATTACTTTGCATTAGCTTAGCAAACTTTTTACAAAGTTTATTATCTTTAGAACCAAATATTATGTCATCTACATAAATTTGAACAAGTATACTAGAGCCATTAACATTTCTAAAGAAGAGAGTTTTATCAACAGTACCTCTAGTGAAGTGATTCTCCAAAAGAAATTTTGATAATGTTTCATACCAGGCTCTAGGTGCTTGCTTCAGTCCATAGAGTGCTTTCAACAGATAATACACATAGTCTGGAAAATTTGGATCTTCAAATCCTGGAGGTTGACTTACATAGACTTCTTCCTCTAATTTCCCATTTAGAAATGCACTCTTGACATCCATTTGATAGACTTTGAAATTGGCATGGGCTGCATAGGCTAGAAAGATTCTGATAGCTTCAAGTCTTGCAACAGGAGCATATGTCTCATCAAAATCTATTCCCTCTTGCTGAGAATAGCCTTTAGCAACCAATCTGGCTTTATTCCTTATGATAATGCCATTTTCATCCATCTTATTTCTGAATACCCATTTTGTATCAATAGGACTCTTGTTCTTTGGTTTGGGTACCAGCTTCCAAACTTGGTTTCTCTCAAATTGGTTTAGCTCTTCCTGCATAGCTAATATCCAATCTGGATCCAATAAGGCTTCTTCCACTTTCTTAGGTTCCTCCTGAGATAGAAAACTACTGTACAGACATTCATCTTGAGTAGCTCTTCTTGTTTGCACTTTAGATGATGCATCACCAATGATCAGTTCAAAGGGATGATTCTTGGTCCATTTCCTTTGAGGTGGAAGATGAGCTCTAGATGAGGTGATCTCAGTATTGTCATGATGTGAGATAGAGTTTTGATTAGTTGAAACTCCCCCTGAGTTGTTGGTCCTTTGCAGGGAACTTGGAGTTCCATCAATTAATGATGTAAATTGATTATCAGTTGATGAGCTATGATCAACGGATGCTTCATTAAGTACTTCAACGGATGATGCACAATGTCTTTCAACGGATGCTGAATTTTGTGCATTATCCAGGAGCAAATTTTGTATTCCTTTTGAAGTGTCGTCTCCATCAATCTCTTCTTCACTATCATCACAATATATTTCAATATTGTCAAATTTGAGTCTCTCATAATGTTCCTCATCTGTTAGTCCATCAATCTTTTTATCATCAAACACAACATGCACAGATTCCATAACAATGTTGGTTCTTAGATTGTAGACCCTATAAGATTTTCCAGCTGAATAACCAACAAATATTCCTTCATCAGCCTTTGCATCAAACTTCCCTTTATGGTCAGATTGATTCCTCAGTATAAAACATTTACATCCAAAGACATGAAGAAAGTTTAGAGTTGGTTTTCTTTTCTTGAACAACTGATAAGGAGTCATGCCTTTAGCTTGATTGATCAAAGAAATATTTTGAGTGAAACAGGCACAATTAACAGCTTCAGCCCAAAAATATGTTGGTAACTTTGATTCTTCAAGCATTGTTCTGGCAGCCTCAATTAAAGATCTGTTCTTTCTTTCAACTACCCCATTTTGCTGAGGTGTTCTTGGAGCTGAGAACTCATGCATGATTCCATTTTCTTCACAGAACAGCCTTAATGTCAAATTCTTGAACTCAGTTCCATTGTCACTCCTGATGTTTCTTACCTTCAAGTCAGGATGATTATTGACTTGCCTGATGTGATTGATAATGATTTCACTTGCTTCATCCTTTGATCCAAGAAAACAGACCCATGAGAACTTTGAGAAATCATCTACAATCACTAAGCAATATCTTTTTCTTGCTATTGACAATACATTGACTGGTCCAAACAAATCCATATGTAGCAGCTGTAATGGTTCATCAATTGTTGTTTCAAGCTTCTTCTGAAATGATGCTTTCCTTTGTTTGCCTTTCTGACAGGCATCACACAGACCATCCCTTGAGAATTCAACAAGAGGAATTCCTCTTACTAAGTCCTTTTTGACTAGATCATTCATTGTCTTGAAATTCAAATGGGATAGCTTCTTGTGCCATAGCCAACTCTCAACTGAACTTGCTTTGCTGAAGAGACAAGTAATAGATTCTGCATCTGTAGAGTTGAAGTCAGCTAAGTACACATTTCCTTTTCTAACTCCAGTTAGAACCACTTTGTTGTCTTTCTTACTAGTGACAACACAGGCTTCAGAATTGAAGGAAACTGTATTCCCTCTATCACATAGTTGACTGATGCTCAGTAAGTTGTGCTTGAGACCATCAACTAATGCAACTTCTTCAATGATGACATTCCTTGTTGAAATCAAGCCATATCCCATAGTAAACCCTTTGCTGTCATCTCCAAAGGTTATGCTGGGGCCAGCTCTCTCTTTAAACTCTGTGAGCAGGGAGAAATCTCCAGTCATGTGTCTTGAACAGCCACTGTCCAAGTACCATAGATTTCTTCTATTTTCCTGCACACCACAAAATCAATCAATTTGATTTTGGTACCCAAGTTTCCTTGGGTCCATTCTTGTTAGCCTTTCTCCTAGACTTCATTCCTCCTGCATCTTTAGACTTAGGTGAGTTTGAGTCAACCTTGGTCTTAGATGTGGTTGGTTGAGGTGTAGGGTTAGTCACAACATTATCCAGCACATTTATAGAATTATTAGGCATGGATTGTGCATACATGTTATTCCACATTGGCATATTGTATGGCAATTGAGGCATACTGAATGCAGCAAGATAAGGATTGTTAAAATATGGCATGTTTGCAAAATGTGCATAAGGATTTTGTTGAGACATAACAGGCATAGCATGTAGAGGTGATACAGACATGTTAGGCATGGAAGAGGGTACAGTTATGGGAGATTTCTTAATAGATTTACAATTAGCAGATAGATGATTAACACTACTATAATGCACACAGCTTTTTCTAGGAGCATACTTATCAGGTGTGTAATTGTTATGTTTGTTAACTCCTACCTTCCCATTTCTGTTGGATTTCCTTTTGGATTCCTTTTTATCCTCAACCATCTTGAGCCTATTGTTTAACTGTTCTAAGGTCATGTGCCCTACATTCACCTTTCTGACATCTTTGGATGTGTTTGCTTCTTCTTTGACAAAGTTCTTTGAAGTTGAACCAAACTTTTTGTTGAGTTTCTTTAGATTTTCTCTTTTAGAAACATCTGCCTGTTTTAATTGAGGAACCTTCAACGGATGTTCCTTTTCTTCCTTCAACGGATAACTTTCATCATCCGTTGATTCCACATCCGTTGACAGTCCATCAATTAATTCCAGTTTCTTTTTATTTTTATCCCAGGCAGTTTCACAGAATGATTCAATTCCTTGGACTTTGGCAATTTGAGCACTTACATCCCTAGATGTTTTCCAGGCTTTAATCACCTCTTGCTCTTTCTCTAATTGATTGGAAAGTATTTCTACTTTCTTAACAGATTCAGCTAGTTCATTCTCAACAGATATACAATGCAATTTGGTTTTCTCTAGGTCAATCAACTTATTTTCTAACACAGTATTTCTATTGCTTAAAAACAGATTGTTCTCTTTGATCCTACTATTTTCTTTAGCAAGAGATTTAAGAGACACACGCAAATGATACAATTCAGTAGACATGTCATTGAAAGCATCATTGTACTCTTCTTTAGTAAGCTGTGTTAAATCAGTAGTGATTACCTGATTGCTTGATGAACTAACTTCGTTTTCTTCAGAATCAGCCATGAGAGCAAGGTTGACATAATCCACATCTTCATCCTCTTCATCTCCATCAGCTGCCCAGTCCTTTTCTTGAGTAATGAAAGCCCTTTCCTTCTGTTTGAGCAGATCAAAATATTTCTTTCTGTAATCTACTTGTTCAAATTTCTTCTTTTCAGAGGTTGGCTTTCTGCACTCACTTGCAAAGTGTCCACTTATACCACAATTAAAACACTTGAACTTGGATTTGTCCACCATGTTCTTATAGGGTTTAGTGGCTCTAGTGTTTTTCCTGAACTTCATCTTTGCAAATCTCCTGGACAGAAATGCAAGATGCTCATCAATACCATCAGAGTCATCTTGACTGGAGTTGTCTTCATTTTCAGCAACTTGCTCTTTACCCTTGTCTGATTCTGGATTTCTTACACCATCTTTGGAGCTTGATGTAGATCTCACAGTTTCTTTTCTGCATTCTTTCTCATTTTCAGCTACCAATGCAACTGAACCTCCTTTCTTTCTCCCCCTCTCCAATACCTCATCCTGTTCCAACTCTAGTTCATAAGTCTTCAAGATTCCATATAATCTTTCAAGAGTAAAGTCCTTATAATCCTGAGAGTTTCTTAAGGAAACAGTCATGGGTTTCCATTCCTTTGGTAAGGATCTCAAAAATTTAAGATTTGAATCCTTCACCTGGTACACTCTACCATACAGCTTCAGTCCATTCAACAGCTTTTGGAATCTATTGAATGTGTCATTTAAAGATTCATTTTCTTCAAAATGAAAGTACTCATACTGTTGAATGAGAAGCTGCATTTTGTTCTCTTTTACTTGTTCTGTACCTTCACACAGCAGCTGAACTGTGTCCCAAACCTCTTTGGCAGTTGAACAATTTATCACATTATCAAACATATCCTTGTCAAGACCATTAAACAAAATGTTCATAGCCTTCTTATCCTTGTGGACTTCTTCTGTGTCTTCCATTGTCCATTCTGCTCTAGGTTTTGGAATGGATTGACCAACAGCAATTGTGGCCGTAGCAACTGTGGCTACTTTGTGGGGAATGTGAGGACCATTCTCAATGCAGTTTACATAACCTTCATCTTGGGAGAGTAGATGAAGGTGCATTTTCACCTTCCAGTGGTGATAACTGTCTTTGTCAAGAACTGGGATCTTTACTCCAATATCCTTCTTACTCATCTTTGTTAGATTCCAAGATCTTTAAACTCTTTGTGTGTCAAGAGCTTGCTCTGATACCAATTGTTATTCCTAGAGGACTAACAATGAGATTTACAGAAGGGGGGTTGAATGTAAATCTCAAAACTTTTTCTGGTTTTGAGAAGTTTATTAAAGCAGTGTGTTCTAGATGAACAAGTGTATGAATTGCTTTGAGCTAATGCAGACAGATATATATTCAAACACAAAATGTAAAGAACACAACAAACTTTAAAAACTTTTCTGGTGGATTTGTTGTTCCACCAGAGATGGTATATTAGAAAATCTGTGTTCAACAATGTTGATCACAGCTGCATCCTAGTACAAACTAGATGAATTTTCTCTCAAGATATTTCTTAACAGCTCTGGAAAATCTCTCCCTAATTACTAGCTTCTTCTTGGTTTATATATTACCAAGTGTACAAGTGAAAAACAATATAAAATTACAATAGTAAAATAAGTTCTTCACTTGCTTCTTTTCCTGTTCAATCAAGTACTTTGTTGACTATTGCATCTTTGTACTAAAGAAGAACGGCTGCTTTTTCTGTTGATCCTGAAATTCGGCTACCACATCTCACTTTTCTCTGTCAACCCATGTGCCTCTGTTTGTAGGTAAAACTACCACTTATCAACGGCTAATTAGCAGAATATCCGTTGAAGGATGTTATCCGTTGAAGCTTTCATCCGTTGATGCATTTATCCGTTGATGCTCTCATCCGTTGAAGGATGTTATCCGTTGAAGCTTTAGAGACATCCGTTGAAGCTTAGCTTCTCATCCGTTGAAGGTCTTTAAGTCATCCGTTGATACCACTTCATTTATACAAAATTACAAGGCATGAAATATTTACAATTGGCCTTCCTATCTGCATATCATCTAGTAGTCAACATGACTCATAGTTTCTCTCAACTTCTAAGAATTACATTTTAAATACAGAGACTGAAATATGCTACAATACTAGACTTATTTCTAAGTAAAGCTACACCATCAACAGATAGCCAAAGTGGTCTTATCCGTTGAGGCTACATACACTAAATTTCTACTTAAGTGTTTTGTTAAACATATCATCAAACTAATGCACATATATTCCTAACACAAACTGATGAGCATCTTTAAACAATGTTGGCCAAAAGAAATCTGCTTGAAGAACACGAGATGCTGTCTTTTCTCCACCATAATGTCCTCTATAAGCCGTTGAGTGGCAATCTCACAAGATCCCCCTCGTTTTGCTATAAGGAATACATCTCCTGATGATTTGGTCAGCTCCTTGGCGAAAACGAAACGGCTCATCCCACATATACCACTTCACTTTATGAAGAAACTTCTTTCTTTGAGCATACGATAAGTCGGGAGGCATGATATTACTCACAAGGTAGTTCACAATGTCTGCAAACCACGAATCTTCTTCTTGCACTCCAAACAGCTGCTCGTCCGGAAAAGACTCATTTATCAATGTCTTATCCAATGAAGTAGCATTAGAATTCTCTAAACGCGAGAGATGATCAGCAACTTGATTTTCAGTTCCTTTTATGTCCTTGATCTCTAGTTCAAATTCTTGGAGCAAAAGAACCCATCTAATCAATCTAGGCTTCGAGTCCTTCTTTGAGACAAGATATCGAATTGCTGTGTGATCAGTGAATACTGTCATCTTAGTCCCAAGTAGATAAGATCGAAATTTCTTAAAACAATAGACAATACGTAACGCCTGGGAAATTTACGTCTGTATTATATCATATTTATAATAAATTATGTGTGTTAATGTGTCATGTATATGTACTTAACAGTCAAACCCTAATTTCTATGTGTTACATGCATTCTGTATCGTTCTGGTATTTTTAAGATATTTTTCAGATATTTTAATTTTCACTTATAGCTTTTATTTCAAAAGTTTTATGACCCGAATCATGATTTTAAAGCAGATATTTCAAATAAAATAATGGGCCTTATTTTTCATCAAACAGCTTTTACCATCGCATTATTCTGAACATCTAGGTATTTTATAAATTTTCTCGTTTCGCGAAAAATGACTTTTCCGGGCCCCACTGGGTGTTAAAAACCCCCACAAATATCACATTTTTATTTTTATAAAATTATAGGACTTTCATTTATATCATTTCTTTGTATTTTTGCATTATTCACAATTTTTGGGAAATTTTGGCCTATATATTATATATATATATAATATCCAATAATTAAATATTAATACTAAAAATTATAAAATTAGGGGCCTATTAATTTTAAAAAGTGTAGAATTAGGGTCTTAATTTTAATTAGGAGTATTAATTTTACTACTATAAATAGCCCAATTTTTATTCAATTATTATTAATTATTAACTAAAAATCAAAAATTAATTAAAATTCTCTGCAAACTGGGTCGGATAGAACAGTTTCGGGTCGAAGAATCAATCAAGGATTTCCAGCTAATTTCTGCATCAAATCGTGTGATTCAAGTACTGAAATTGAAGGTCTTAATCTGTTCTTTTTGTTTTTGATATCAATTTCATGTTTTAATACATCGTTTTTGATTTTCAATTTCTACGATTTATGTTCGAATTAGGGCTTTTTAATTCTAAGGTTATTATGATGTTTTGATGATTGATATAGCTTTGTTAGATGATTTATAGTCGATTCATGGTGTTTAATTGCATAAACAATTCCTGGATAGCAAAGTTCGATTATTAGGGTTTATGTGAATTTTCAAAACCTAGCTTCGTGATTTTGGTGAATCTTTGGTTCTTGATTTGTTAGGGATTTGATTGTACGTGTTCTTAGCTTTGATTCGCAATATTAAACGTTAAGTTCCATGTACGATTCAGTGATTTCGATATTTGGCCGGAGTTCATGTCGATTTTGATCGGAGTTGAGGATTCAAGGATGTTTCTGGTATGATTTGGCCAGGAATAGATTGGTGAAGTAATTTAGAGTTGAAACCCTGTGAAAAATGACCTGAAAACGGACTGCCGGAATCCTGGCCGGTCGCCGGATTCTGGGCAGATTCCGGTCATGTTCTTCATGACCCGGAGTTGACCCGTTTGTCAGAGGTTTCATTTCTGACAAGTGTTTCTGGAAAATAAATTTTATTTTTATTTTTATTAATTTTAAAAATCAGTTTTATTTATTTTATAAATTGATTAATTAATCATTTAATTAATTGATTTATAATATAAATAATTCTGAAATATTTTCTAAAAATCAGATTTAATTATTTTCTTAATTATTTACTATTTATTTATTATTTATTTATTAGTTATAAATTATTTAAAATGATTAATTATTTTGATAATTAATCAAATAATTTTCAATAAATCATAATAAATTCATTTTAATTCCAAAAATTATAGAAAAATCACTTTTAATTCTGATTTTTCTCAAATAATTATTTAAAATCTATTTTAGGGTTCAATAATTAGTAATAATTATTTATATTAAATAATAAATTAATTTATCTATATTTAATTGATATTAATTAGACCGTTAGTCCGATTCGAGTGAAAAAAAGCCCTTTGACTCAGAAAAATGAATTATTTTCATTAAAAAAATAATATTAAAGCCTAGTTTCTTGTAGAATTTGGTTGACATTGTTATTTATTTGACTATCAGTCGAATTGCGTGCCGAGACGAGTCCGAAAAATTCCGGAAAATAGGAAACGAGACAGATAATGATCAATTTAGCGAACAGCGAGTTAGTTTTGATTCTAAAAATTATTTTAACTATAAAAATGATTATGTGCTTATGTTCTTATGTGTATTATGTGGTTAACCGAGTCTTTCTTGTTGATATATGATATACGAGTCGGTCATAAGCGCATGGGTAGACAATAGGAATGATGTGAAATCGATTTGAGACGCAATTGAATTACGAGATGTTTAAATCATTCTCTTTTCCTAAAAGAAGCTAAGCCAGCAAGGTAGGCCGAGTCGGTAATAGACGAAGGTGATATAATTGAAGTGAGTCACGTAAAAGGCAAGTTTTTTCCCTATTCTAATTTCAGAATAGTGATATTTTTTCAGATTCATATTACGGTTACACTCTTTTGATTCTTTTTTCTATTCCATTTCAATTCCTTATTCATATTCCAATTGTTATTCACAAATATTGATATATTCTGGTGTTTGGAATATATCAAAGCATACCGGTTATTCCGGTTGCTACTTCAAGGACTGGATAATGATACTTTTGGGGTTAAGCTTCACTTAGTCCTAAGGACCGGGACATAACCTGATCCTTGATATGGGCCGTAGTGCCTGGGTGCCCGACAGGATCTATATAGTGAGATATAGATCTGCACTGTATCCTGGCTGATCAGCAGGGTATAGATGCGAACTTGTGTCCAGTTTAGTTCATTTGTACTCGCCAACAGTGGCCTATTTTCTATTCTTGCGGGGTTATATGTTTGCAGATATACCTAGGTTACTGATTTACTTAAACTGCTTTACCACTGTTTATATTTTGCGGACTTGTTGAGCAATTTTTGGCTCACCCCTTCTTGTTGTTATTCACCTTATTGTTTTCAGTTAAGAAGGAATATGAAACCCATCAGGACTCGAGTGGTAAAGAAGCGGGTCAAGCCTCGGGATCCTCTCATACCCAAGGTGTTGATCCCAATCCAGGAAGAAAGCTTTGAGTTGCCCGAACAGGTGGAGTGTAGATAGTTAGTGTGTGTGTATTTGAATAAAAGATGAAATTAGTTTAAAACTGGTTAGACAATGGTTTCTAATAAAGAGAGTTTATAAGATTTTGAATTTAGTTTATAATAAAATAGTTAATGGTTCTTTTTTTCAAACTTCAACCTAAAAATATCATGGTTAGTGTTAAAGGGGTTTAGATATAATTCTTTATTATTTGTAAATCAGATTGTACAGGTTTGGTGAATAGTGAGTAACCCCCAGACTTATACCCCGGGTCTGGAGGGCGTTATAGGTTTGGCATCAGAGATGTAGGTTTGGTCCCTGAAAACAAGAACATTAGGATTAAGATAAGATAGGGAGATCACATAGGATAGGAATAGTCAAATAAGAAGAGTAGTTTTAGGATTTAGATCAAATTTGAATAGGAAAATATAAGTTTTAGGAATGAGTTAGTGACTTTTCTTCTTTCTTTGGTATATTATCAGATGGCATCATCAGGTTATTCGGGTTCGTCTGAGAGGACAGTTACAGGACCAGCTGCACCAGTCGTGCCTCCAGTATCTGAGTTAATGTTTCCTCCTCTTCCACCTCCACCACCACTGCCCCAGGAGCCAGTACCATCAGTGCCAGGGATAGTTCATGATCCAGTTGAGATGTTTGATCCATTGGAGTTCTTTGAGCCGATGCTTCCACCCCCATTTCCAGTAGAGCATCAGTTTATATCAGGAGTTGAGCCAGAGTTTCCACCACCACCAGTGTTACCTCCTATTCCAGTACATGTTCCAGAGCCAAAGGTGTTTCAGATGATTCCAGTCGAGGGTATGGGTGAGCATGAGGTAGAGTTACATATGTGATTTCCACAGGAGGGTGCAGGGATGCAGAGGGTTCAGTCACAGGAGTCAGTAAGTCATGTTGCACAGCCATACATGGTACCATATCATGACTACAGTGTTATGAGAGAGGACGTTGAGTACTGGAGAGCCCAGTGTAGAGAGATTATGCACTTATTTTATCAGAGAGACCGAGGACCATTAGCCGCATTACAGCCAGATTACTTTATGAGACAGAGGTTACAGTCTGCTTTGATGAGTGCTACTTGGGAGTTAGATACTTTGACACATGAGGGCCGCCTTCTTTTGTGGAGTTTTACAGGATTTTTTGTTTGACACAGACATTGGTTCAGATACTTAGGGATGAGCTGAGGCGTATTCTGTCGGGATTCTGAGATACTGACTACCAAGGGACTGACGTAGTGGAGATGACAGATGTATATAGATGCAGCCTAGTATGACATAGTGAGTAGTGTGTATGTGTGTAGTAACAGTTTGACTTGTAGTATCGTTCTGACTAGTAGTAGTCCCTATGACCAGCAGAGCTAGACTTTTTGTACCAAGCACTTACACCTGAGGCTGGTGTCATATATATAAAATGAACTTTTCAAATTTCTTTTATTTAAATTTCAGTTTTACAGCATTTACCTTTACTTTACTGTCTTACAGCTTTCGTACTTTAAATTCTGGAAAAAAAATATAAATATATTTAACTGTTTACATTTCATGTTTTTATATTAAGCTAACTGTTTTCTTCCTTCGAACCTTGTATTTAAATTTTGTTAATACAGGATAAATTGTTTTCTTACCTACTGTCAATTGTTTATTAAACTATTAAAAAGACATCACTTGTTTTGTTATCAGCAAATGGCACCAAAGAGAAAGACTAGGACCGAGACCTCCAACAACAGTAATTCCGAAGAACAGACCAATTATACCATGAACCAAATGTTCCATTTGATGCAACAACCGATGATAATGATGCAACAACAGATGCAGCAACAGTAGCAGCAGATTCAACAACAAATGTTACAACAGCCACCTCGTCCTGAGCCCCAGATACAACTACCTATACCTGTTATTACTTTCAAGCAGTTTCAGTCGGTTAAACCTCCAGAATTTGAAGGGTCTGTAGATCCTATTAAGGCTACCATTTGGTTAAAGGAAATAGAGAAAGTATTTGCGCTTGTAAAGGTAGGTGAAGACCAGAAAACTGATTTTGCTAGTTACTTATTAAAAGGAGAAGCGAATTATTGGTGGGAATCTAAGAAGGCTTTAGAAGGTGAAGATGTTATTACATGGGATAGGTTTAAAGAACTGTTCTTAGAATAGCATTTTCCTCGCTATGTAAAAAATCGGATGCAGATTAAATTTTTTTGGAACTGAAGTAGGGAAGTATGTCTGTGACAGAGTATAAAGCCAAGTTTACTGAGTTAGCTAGGTTTGTTCTAGAACAAGTTGATACTGAAGAAAAACGAGTCCAGAGGTTTCAAGAGGGATTACGACCATGGATCCGTGGTTAAGTTGCAGTTTTTGAATTAACGATGTATACCGCCGTAGTCCAGAAAGCCCTGATTATTAAGGGGAAAGCGAAAGGTCTCAAAAGGAAAGTGGACAAGGAAGTTTTCAAAGCCGTTTTAGCAGGAAGCCGGGATTTCAGGCCCGGAAAAATATGAATTTTAAAAGGATAGGACAAGGTATCCAGAAAATAGGTAATCGTTTCAAGCTCCCAGCCATCAGGGAATTGTCAGAGTCCCAGTGCCGTACTACAAGACTTGTGGTCGAAAATATATCGGCAATTGTATCAAGACAGGTGTGACATGTTTCAAATGTAAGCAGAAAGGACACTATTCTAACGAATGTCCAATAAGAAAAATAGCAGAAGTTACTTGTTTCCAGTGTGGAAGAAAAGGGCATATCGATAGGAATTGTAAAGGACCAGCAATGGCAGCTACTGTACCGAAAGTGTTGGCATTACCTCCTCCACCACATCATAATCAGCCTAGAGCAAGGACTTTCAACATGAAGATGAAAGAGGCAGTGCAGAGCCCTAGTGTGATTGCAGGTACGCTTTTGGTAATTCAGTAAATTCCAAAGTATTAATTGATTCTGGAGCTACTCGTTCATTTATTTCTGAAAAATTCCTTGATAAGAGAATTGCGAAATTGAATTTTTGGGCGAGACGTTAATTATAAAATTAGCGAATGACGACCAAGTTCTGGTAAATTGAGTATGTCCTGCATGCGATATCGAAATAGTCGGACATCATTTCTCCGTAAAATTGATTCATTTTAAGCTAGGAGAGTTTGATGTTATTTTGGGGACGGATTGGTTAGCTTGTCATAATGCTCATATTGATTGAACGAAAAAGAAAGTAAAATTGTGAAGTGCGGAAAATGCAACGGTAATGTTCAAGGGCGACAGACAGCAACAGAAATTTCTGACAATAATGCAGACCAAACGATTGCTTCGACAGGGATGTGAGATGTACAGAGCTTATATGTTAGATACTGAAAAAGGAAGTCCTAAAATAGAAGACATTCCAGTTGTATGTGAATTTCCTGACGTCTTTCCAGATGAGTTTTCAGGGTTACCGCCAGACCGGGAAATTAAATTTATGATTGACCTAGCGCCATGTACAGAACCAGTATCGAAAGCTCCATATCGAATGCCTCCAGTCGAGATTAAAGAATTGTCAAGATAATTACAAGATCTTCTTGACCGAGGTATCATAAGACCCACTGTATCCCCATGGGGTGCACCGGTATTGTTCGTAAAGAAGAAAGATGGCAGCATGCGATTATGCATTGACTATCGGGAATTGAATAAGCTTACTATCAAGAATAAGTATCTTTTACCGATAATCGACGATTTATTCGATCAACTAAAAGAAGCCGCATGGTTTTCGAAGATAGATTTGTGATCAGATTATCATCAATTGAAGATTAAAGCTGAAGATATTCCCAAGACGGCATTTCGTATGAGATATGGACATTATGAGTTTCTTGTAATGGAATTTGGATTGACCAACGCGCCAGCAACATTCATGGATTTGATGAACAAAGTATTCAAGAGCTACTTGGATAAATTCGTGATTGTATTTATTGATGACATCTTGATTTACTCAAAGAAGGAAGAAGAGCATGCTGAGCATTTGAGGATAGCTTTGGAAATTCTAAGGAAAGAGAAATTGTACGTGAAATTCTTAAAATTTGAATTATAGTTAAAGGAAGTACAATTTTTAGAACACATTATCAGTAGAGAAGGTATTTAAGTCAATCCAGCAAAGATTGAAGCTGTGTTAAATTGGGAAAGACCGAAGACACCGATGGAAGTTCGAAGTTTCTTGGGATTGGCAGGATAATATAGAAGATTTGTCAAAGATTTTGCAAAAATAGCCATGCCATTGACGAAGTTGACTCGAAAAAGTGAAAAGTTCATATGGGACGGCAAATGTGAAGAAAGTTTTCAAGAGTTGAAGAATCAGTTTGTAACCGCACTGGTACTAGTATTTGCAGACGAGTATGGGGATTTTGTCATTTATAGCGATGCTTCATACCGCGGATTAGGATGTGTACTGATGCAACACGGTAACTTCATTGCATATGCTTCGAGACAACTAAAACCTCATGAACAGAAATATCCTTCGCATGATCTGGAATTAGCAGCGATCGTATTTGCATTGAAACTTTGGAGAAATTATCTCTACGGTGAGAGATGCGAAATCTACACGGATCATAAATGTCTGAAGTACATCTTTACATAGAAGGAACTGAACATGAGACAACACCGATGGCTGGCATTTATTAAAGATTATGATGTTACGATTAGTTATCATCCAGGAAAAGCGAATATTGTGGCAGATGCCCTAAGCCAGGAGGAAAGATTGAATCAGTTAACATCATGTGAAGAATTAACCAAAGAATTTGACAAGTTGGAAATCGAAGTTCGTGTTCCCCAGGAACCTACTGAAGCTATGTATGCTATGACTTTTCAGCCGGAATTACTAGAGAAGATTCGCCGTTGTCAAGAAGAAGTGATGAGTCAAAATGACGATTTAACAGGAGAAGAAATGACAACTCAAAAAGATAATGAAGGAATTCTATGCTTTGCATCAAGAATCTGGATCTCTAACGTGGCAGAACTGAAAGAAGAAATATTGTGAGATGCGCATAGTTCGAGGTATTCCATTCATCCAGGAAGTACAAAAATGTACCGAGATTTGAAGGAAAATTTTTGGTGGCCAAATATGAATAAGGAGATAGCTGAATGGGTAAGTAAATGCTACACATGTCAGCGAGTTAAAGCAGAACATCAACGTCCAAGTGGATTACTGCAACCATAGGATATTCCAGAATGGAAATGGGAACATATAGCGATGGATTTTGTGGTAGGACTTCCAAGAAGTAAAGCAAATCATGATGCGATATGGGTAATCATTGATAGATTAACAATGTCAGCACATTTTCTACCGATTAATGAAAGATTATCGCTCGATAAGCTAGTGCACTTGTATCTCAAGGAGATTGTGATGCGACATGGAATTCCAATATCTATCATGTCTGATCGAGATCCTCGATTTAATTCAAGATTTTGGAGACAATTTCAAGAATGTCTTGGAACTAAACTAAACATGAGTACCGCTTATCATCCGCAAACAGATGGACAAAGTGAAAGGACTATCCAAACAATCGAAGACATGCTACGAGTTTGTGCAATTGACTTCAAAGGCAGTTGGGATGAACATTTACCTTTAGTCGAATATTCTTACAACAACAGCTATCATGCGAGTATTGGAATGCCATCGTACGAAGCATTATATGGAAGAAAATGCAGATCACCAATATATTGGGATGAATTCGGAGAACTCAAGGTTTTGGGTCCAGAATTAATCCAACAGACTAAAGAAAAGATAGAACTTATTCAAAAGCGATTGAATGCAGCACAAAGTAGACAACGCAAATATACAGATCAAGCAAGAAAGGATATGGACAACCAGGAAGGAGATCATGTGTTAATAAAAATATCGCCATGGAAAGGATTAACCAGATTTGGCAACAAGGGTAAATTGAAGCCACGATATGTCGGACCGTTTGAAATTCTGAAGAAAGTGGGGAAGTTGCATACAAATTAGCTTTACCGCCTCATATGTAGCATATCTACAATGTGTTTCACGTATCAATGCTCAAGCGATATAATCCTGATTCTAGGCATGTGATCGAATATGAACCGATAGATATCCAACCTGATTTGTCTTTTGTAGAATAGCCGGTAAGAATTTTAGATCGGCGAGAGAAAGTGTTGAGAAATAAATCTGTGACTTTAGTGCGAGTATTGTGGAGAAACCCTATGGTTGAAGAATCAACCTAGGAACTTGAGAGCGAAATGTTAGAAAAGTATCCTCATTTGTTTTCATAGAGAGATTCTGAGGACAGAATCCTATTAAGGGGGGAAGGATGTAACGCCTGGGAAATTTACGTCTGTATTATATCATATTTATAATAAATTATGTGTTTTAATGTGTCATTTATGTGTAATTAACTGTAAAACCCTAATTGTTATGTGTTACATGCATTCGGTATTATTCTGGTATTTTTAAGATATTTTTTAGATATTTTAATTTTCACTTATAGCTTTTATTTCAAAAGTTTTACGACCCGAATCATGATTTTAAAGCAGATATTTCAAATAAAATAATGGGCCTTATTTTTCATCAAACAGCTTTTACCATCGCATTATTCTGAACATCTACGTATTTTATAAATTTTCTCATTTCACGAAAAATGACTTTTCCGGGCCCCACTGGGTGTTAAAAACCCCACAAAAAATACATTTTTATTTTTATAAAATTATAGGACTTTCATTTATATTATTTCTTTGTATTTTTGCATTATTCACAATTTTTGGGAAATTTTGGCATATATATTGTATATATAAAATATTTAATAATTAAATTTTAATACTCAAAAATTATAAAATTAGGGGCCTATTAATTTTAAAAAGTGTAGAATTAGGGCCTTAATTTTAATTAGGAGTATTAATTTTACTACTATAAATAGCCCAATTTTTATTTAATTATTATTAATTATTAACTAAAAATTTGAAATTAATTAAAATTCTCTGGAAACCGGGTCGGGAGAACAGTTTTGGGTCGAAGAATCAATCAAGGATTTCCAGCTGATTTCTGCATCAAATCGTGTGATTTAAGTACTGAAATTGAAGGTCTTGATATGTTCTTTCGGTTTTTGATATCAATTTCATGTTTTAATGCATCGTTTTTTATTTTCGATTTCTAGAGTTTATGTTCGAATTAGGGCTTTCTGATTCTAGGGTTACTATGATGTTTTGATGATTGATATAGCTTTGTTAGATGATTTACATTTGATTCATGGTGTTTAATTGCATAAACGATTCCTGGATAGCAAAGTTCGATTATTAGGGTTTATGTGAATTTTCAAAACCTAGCTTCGTGATTTTGGTCAATCTTTGGTTCTTGATTTGTTAGGACTTTGATTGTACGTGTTCTTAGCTTTGATTTGCACTATTAAACATTAAGTTCCATGTACGATTCTGTGATTTCGATATTTGGCCGGAGTTCATGTCGGTTTTGATCGGAGTTGAGGATTCAGGGATATTTCTGGTATGATTTGCCAGGGAATAGATTGGTGAAGTAATTTGGAGTTGAAACCCTGTGAAAACTGATTGCCGGAATCCTGGCCGGTCGCCGGATTCTGGGCAGATTCCCGTCATGTTCTTCATGACCCGGATTTGACCCGTTTGACCCGTTTCCAGAACCCGGTTTTGATCCGTTTTATCAGAGGTTTCATTTCTGACAAGTGTTTCTGGAAAATAAATTTTATTTTTATTTTTATTAATTTTAAAATCAGTTTTATTTATTTTATAAATTGATTAATTAATTATTTAATTAATTGATTTATATTATAAATAATTCTGAAATATTTTCTAAAAATCAGATTTAACTATTTTCTTAATTATTTACTATTTACTTATCATTTACTTATTAGTTATAAATTATTTAAAAATGATTAATTATTTTCATAATTAATCAAATAATTTTTAATAAATTATAATAAATTCATTTTAATTCCAAAAATTATAGAAAAATCATTTTTAATTATGATTTTTCTCAAATAATTATTTAAAAATTATTTTAGGGTTTAATAATTGGTAATAATTATTTATATTAAATAATAAATTAATTTATCTGTATTTAATTGATATTAATTAGACCGTTAGTCCGATTCGAGCGAAACGAAAGCCCTTTGACTCAGAAAAATGAATTATTTTTATTAAAAAAATAATATTAAAGCCTAGTTTCTTGTAGAATTTGGTTGACCTTGTTATTTATTTGACTATTAGTCAAATCGTGTGCCGAGACGAGTCTGAAAAATTCTGGAAAATAGGAAACGAGTCAGATAATGATAAGTTAAGCGAACATCGAGTCAGTTTTGATTCTAAAAATTATTTTAACTATAAAAATGATTATGTGCTTATGTGTATTATGTGGTTAACCGAGTGTTGCTTGTTCATATATGATATACGAGTCGGTCATAAGCGCATGGGTAGAAAATAGGAACGATGTGAAGTCGATTTGACACGCAATTGAAGTACGAGATGTTTAAATCATTCTCTTTTCCTAACAGAAGCTAAGCCATCAAGGCAGGTCGAGTCGGTAATAGATGAAGGTGATCTAATTGAAGTAAGTCGCGCGGAAGGCAAGTTTTTCCCCTATTCTAATTTCAAAATAGTGATATTTCTTCAGATTCATATTACGTTTGCACTCTTTTGATTCTTGTTTCTATTCCATTTCAATTTCTTATTCATATTCCAATTGTTATTCACAAATATTGATATATTCTGGTGTTTGGAATATATCAAAGCATACCGATTGTTCCAGTTGCTACTTTAAGGACTGGATAATGATACTTTTGGGGTTAAGCTTCACTAAATCCTAAGGACCGGGACATAACCTGATCCTTGATATGAGCCATAATGCTTGGGTGCCCGACATGATCTATATAGTGAGATATAGATCTGCACTGTATCCTGGTTGATCCGCAGGGTATAGATGCGAACTTGTGTCTAGTTTAGTTCATTTGTACTCGCCAACATTGGACTTCTTTCTCTTCTCGTGGGGTTATATCTTTGCAGATATACCCAGGTTACTGATTTACTTAAACTGCTTTACCACTAATTATATTTTACGGACTTGTTGAGCAATTTTTGGCTCACCCCTTCTTATTGTTATTCACCTTATTGTTTTCAGTTAAGAAGGAATATGAAACCCATCAGGACTCGAGTGGCAAAGAAGCGGGTCAAGCCTCAGGATTCTCTCATACCCAAGGTGTTGATCATAATCCAGGAAGAAAGCTTTGAGTTGCCCGAATATGTGGAGTGTAGATAGTTAGTGTGTGTGTGTATGTGTGTGTGTGTGTGTTTGAATAAAAGATGAAATTAGTTTAAAACTGGTTAGACAATGGTTTCTAATAAAGAGAGTTTATAAGATTTTGAATTTGGTTTGGAATAAAGTAGTTAGTGGTTCTTGTTTTCATACTTCAACCTAAAAAGATCCTGGTTAGTGTTAAAGGAGTTTAGATATAATTCTTTATAATTTGTAAATCAGATTGTACATGTTTGGTGAATAGTGAGTAACCCCCAGACTTATACCCCGGGTCTGGAGGGCGTTACACAATAGCCAATAGTTCTTTCTACATAGTAGTGTAATTCAGCTGAGCACCGGTTATGGTCTTATTAGCATAGTAAACCACATGAAATATGTTATTCTTCCTCTGCCTAAGAACTGTTCCAACTGCATAGCCACTTACATCGTACATCATCTCAAAAGGCTCTTTCCAATCAGGTGCGGTTTTGACAGGTGCCATAATTAAACTCTTCTTCAATGTATCAAAAGCTACAAGGCACTCGTCATCAAATTTAAAAGGAACATCCTTCTCTATTAGACTGCACAAAGGCTTTGAAATTTTCGAGAAATCTTTGATAAAACGCTTGTAGAAACCCGCATGACCAAGAAAACTGTGAATTCCCTTAACAGAGTTAAGTGGAAGAAGATTCTCAATGACCCCCACCTTAGCCTTGTCCACCTCAAGACCCTTATTAGAAACCTTGTGCCCGAGAATAATGCCCTGACGCACCATAAAATGACATTTTTCCCAATTGAGAACCAGATTGGTCTCAACACAGCTCTTGAGAACTTGTCCCAGATTCTGCAAGTATTCATCAAAAGAATCACCAAAGACTGAGAAGTCGTCCATGAACACCTCCATATTCTGGCCAATCATGTCAGAAAATATGGCCATCATACATCTCTGAAAAGTGGTTGGTGCACCACACAAACCAAAAGAAACTCGTCTGAAGGCGAAAGTACCAAATGGACAAGTGAAGGTAGTCTTCTCCTGATCTTCTGGGGCGATACAAATTTGATTATAACCCAAATAGCCGTCTAGAAGACAGTAATACTCGTGACCGGCTAACCTATCAAGCATCTTATCAATAAAGGGAAATGGAAAGTGGTCCTTCCTAGTGGCTTTGTTCAGCTTCCTATCCATGCAGACTCTCCACCCCGTGACTGTCCATGTAGGAATAAGCTAATTCTTCTCATTTTCTACCACAGTAATGCCACCTTTCTTTGGCACACATTGGACCGGGCTTACCCATGAACTGTCAGAGATAGGATAGATGATCCATGCATCCAGCCACTTTAGAATTTCCTTCTTCACTACTTCCTTTATGATTGGATTAAGTCTTCTTTGTTGCTCGACTGTAGGCTTGCTACCTTCCTCTAGCAGAATTTTGTGCATGCCATAAGAAGGGCTGATTCCCTTGATATCTACTATAGTCCATTTAATTTCCGATTTGAACTCTCTCAGAATCCTCAAAAGCTTTTCCTCATCGCTACCTGAAAGGTTTGATGCAATAATAACAGGCAGAGTAGATGCATCACCTAAAAACGCATACCTCAAATGTTCAGGTAAAGGCTTAAGCTCGAAAGTGGGAGCTTCCTCAATAGAAGGCTTGAGGCGTTTAGGAGCTTTGCTTAATTCCTCCATTCCAAGAGATTCAAAAGGCATATCAATCTTCCTCTTCTAGGGAGAAGCATTCAAATACTGTAATTTCTCATCACCTTCGTCATCTCCACTGTCTGAATTCCCCAATAAGGCTATTTTTAAGGCATCAGACCTTAGCAATTGATCAAGTTCCGGTGTGACCACCGAATCGACCAACTCCACTTTCAAGCACTCCTCATTATCAGCAAGAAATTTCATAGCATTGAACACATTAAAAGTTACATCCTGATCCAGCCCTCTCATTGTAAGCTCGCCCTTCTGCACATCTATCAAGGTTCGGCCAGTTGCCAAGAAAGGCCTTCCCAAGATTATGGGAATCTTCTTATCCTCCTCGAAATCAAGAATGACGAAATCAACAGGGAAAATAAGTTTATCCACCTTGACCAAGACATCCTCCACAATACCTCGCGGATATGTAATAGAACAGTCGGCCAACTGCAAGGTCATATAAGTTGGTTTGGGATCAAGTAAGTCCAACTGCTTGAAAATTGATAACGGTATCATATTGATGCTAGCTCCCAAGTCATATAAGCGTCTATCAAAAGACACTTTCCCAATAGTACATGGAATAATGAAGCTTCCTGGATCTGTAAGCTTCGGAGGCAACTTCTGTTGCAGCACAGCACTACATTCCTTCGTGAGAGCAACAGTCTCTAAATCATCTAACTTCACCTTCTGAGAGAGAATACTTTTCATAAGCTTTGCATAGCTAGGCATATGCTCGAGAGCCTCGGCGAAAGTTATGTTGATATGAAGTTTCTTGAACACCTCCAGAAACTTCTCAAATTGCTTGTCCAACTTTTTCTTCTACATCCTCTTAGGAAAAGGTGGTGGAGGATAGATCTGTTTCTCCCCTGTATTACCCTCAGGTGGAGTGTGCTCAACAGTAGTCTTCCTTGGTTCCACTTCTTCATCATGCTGTTTTGCTTCTTTCTCAGCCCCAGCTTCTTCAGTCAACTCTTGAGTTTGTTCGGGATTCGCAACCTTCCCAGACCTCAAAGTAATTGCCTTTACCTGCTCCTTAGCTTCCCTCTTTCCTGGAACTTCAGTGTCACTAGGCAATGTACCAGGTTGACGATTTAGCAAGGCATTGGCAATTTGGCCAACTTAATTTTCCAAGGTCTTGATAGACACAGCTTAACTCTTGCACATAAGCTTCAACTCCTCCAATTCAGATTTTTCATTAGCTTGTTACAGCTGGAGTTGTTGTCTTGGTGCATACTGTGTTTGCTAAAAACCAAGGGGGTTGTATTGTTTAGCTGGATACTGCTATTAAGGCTGTTGAACCGCATTCTGAGCATTGCTCCAGCTGAAATTAGGATGATTACGATTGTTAGGATGATAGGTGGTTGGCACTGGTTTCTGCGATCGTTGGAAGTTGCTCACGAACTGCACTGATTCACTAAAAATTGTGCACTGATCAGTCTCATGGGCACCGATATAAAGCTCACAGACACTAGTGATTTGATTAACTCCATAATTAGCCAAAGAGTCCACCTTCATCGTCAAAGCCTTAAGTTGGGAAGCGATAGCAGTTGCTGCATCCAACTCCAGAATTCCTGCTACTTTTCCTGAGTCAGTCTCTGGGAAGGATTCTGGTACTCATTAGCAGAAATCAGTTCAAAAAGTTCATAAGTTTCATCGTAGCTTTTAGCCCACAAGGCTCCTCCTGATGCTGCATCAAGCATGGGTCTAGAAGTAGCACCCAATCCATTGTAGAAGCAATTAATAATCATCCAATCAGGCATGCCATGGTATGGGCACTTCCTTAGCATCTCTTTATATCGATCACAAGCCTCACACAGAGATTCACCAATTTGATGCACAAATTGAGTAAGAGCATTCCTGATTGCAGCGGTCTTTTCCATGTGAAAGAATTTCATGAGAAACTTTTACGCAAGATCCTCCCATTTAGTGATAGACCCTGGTGGTAGAGAATATAACCAGCACTTACCTTTGTCCCTCAGAGAGAATGGGAAGAGTCGCAGCTTGATAGCATCTTCAGTCACACCATTGAACTTGAAAGTATCGCAGATCTCGATGAAATCTCTGATGTGCATGTTGGGGTCTTCAAAAGGAGAACCTCCAAACTGAACTGAGTTCTGTATCATATGGATCGTGCCTGCTTTGATCTCAAAAGTGTTAGCCAAGATGGCTGGTCTGATGATACTCGACTGAATGTCATGGATCTTAGGCTGAGCATAGTTCATCAAAGCCTTAGGATTTTCTGCTTGATCTCCCATTGCTACTACAATTGTTCTTCAACTTTCTCTTCTTCTTCTACCTTCTGTTCATCCTCAACAACTTCCTTACGCACTACCACAAGTTCTTCCTCGGCTTTATCCAGTGTTCTCTTATGAGTATGTGAACGCGTATGCATACACCCTCACTAGAGTACCTGAAACAAGACATGGAAAAATTAAGTAACAATGTCCGAGTCAATGAACTTTAACGAAAACTGATGTCAAGCACATAAACTATAAATTAATACTGTAGTCCCCGGCAGCGGAGCCAAAAACTTGTTAGTCGCTAAACACACGCTAATAATACATGCAAGTATACGAGTTCACAAGTACTATAGAATCTTTTCTAGTTTATTCCCACAGAGACTGTATTGGTTAACTATTTAATTTACGCAGCTAAGCAACAATGTATGGTTATTATCCAATGCTAAGATGTTAGGTCCCGAATTATCGTAGAAGGGGGGTTGAATACGATAATCATTAAATTAAAAATTCTTTCGAATCTTTAGCGGATATACATTTAGTGCTCGATTAGTGGTTTTGTGTTCTTGAGAGGAATAGTGTTTGGAACAATAAAACGAAGAACACAAGATATTCGGGGAAGTATATATTCGTATATAAATCCTCGAGGGGTGTTGCTACACTCCGGTAAATAAATTTACCGGCTACAATATAAGAACAAGAAAGTTCCTAGATTCTGCAAAGATTTACAAATCAAATCCTACAATGATCTAGCTTTTGTTTGTCTAAGGATTTAATTACCGGGTAATGATTATAATACCCCTAAGAATATACAAGAGTTAAATCAAATATTATAACGTTACTCCGGTGAGAAGTTAAACGGATATTTAAAAAGCTTGAGCTTGTCTGTATACTCTTTGTTTCATGTTTTCATCTCCTCTCGTGAAACAGAAGATGAACAAAACTCAGAACAACTGCTTAATTCTGCTTCAAAGTGTAGACTTATATAAATTCAATTGGACAGGTGGTATTTCTGTGTCCACACAAGTCCTTGAATTGCTATAAATGAATCAATGAATATAACTCCTCTATGGTGACCAGGGCAAGCTTCTGTGGCGACCAGTGTCTCTTTAGAGCTCTATGACGACGGTAAATCCTCTATGGTGACCAGTTATCCTCTATGGTGACCAGTGTACTAAGATGAACTCTATGGCGACCAAGAGACCCTCTATGGCGACCACATGACTTCTATGGCGACCAAGAGAACCTCTATGGTGACCAAGAGAGCCACTTGTAGTCCTGTATGTAGCTCTATGGCGACCAGGTAGAGACATATTCCTTCTGTGGCGAATAGAGCCTATGGCGACCACTGGTACCATAGAGAATCTCTATGGAGACATGTGTGGTGCCTTAGAGATTTTATCTATGGAGACCAGTTATGTGGCGACCAGTGACTTGGAACACTTCTGTGGAGACCAACTAGAAGACTGGTATGACTTAGAATATTCATGCTCTTGTCAAACCATTCTTCAATGTATCAACACTTTCTTTTGTAATTAAATTAAAATCCCTTCTTGTATACAGATGTTTGGTGCACTGGTCTGGTTCACAAACAACTAGCATTGAGAGAACCTAATTCAATTTGACTTGTGTGTCTGAGTTGATTCAGATTGGTTGAATATACATTGCTTCTAACACTGACTGTCAATAAAAAAATGTACTTTCACTGGAATCCTTTCTGGTACTTTAGACAACGTCTTCATTCAACTACAATCTTGAATACTTCATTCACTGTTTTTACCAACACTTGAACATATAAATGAACTCCTGTCAGTGAGTATAGCTTCAAGACTGCAATTGTCTTCTTTAACCTTTGTCTATACCATGTCTTCAATTCTTCAGATTCCTATGCTTCACAGACAGTCTATCTTTAATCAATGCCAATACACTGAAATCTTTTGGTAGCACTTATACACTGAATCTTCATCATTTCTGAAACCCTGAAAGTCTTTAACCTTTATTCTTCACTGAGGCATGAACATATTAATGAACTTCTTTCAGTGACCTGTAAACAGACTTCCAACCTTCTTCTAATCTTTTGATTCTTTATATTTTCCTTGTCTTTATTCTTCCTGATTTCTTGTGTTGTCATAGTATTATTAACCTGTCATGTTCTAGTGTTGTTATCTTGTTGAGTTATCACGTAACTGTTCATACAGCTATGCAGTCTCACCAATAATCCCCCCCTATTTGATTGTTAAACCTAACAAACAAATTAAATAGAGAGGATAACTCAATTAACAACTAGAAAAAGTAATGTACCAGGACTTGTAAATAATGCTACTGGTTTTCTGAATCAAATACTGCATTTTCCAGATTTCTTGAGTAACTGAAATGAAAGATGCTTGTTCCTCTAGCACTGAACTGATCTTCATGTAGCTTCATCTTCATTTCCTTGGTTCTTCAAATCTCTTCCAGATAATACTTCTCAATCTTGAAGTAATCATCAGCAGCTTCTTTTGTACAACCACATTTCATGTTGAGAAGCACATATCTCTCTTGCTTCTCCCCCTATGAGAATCAACTGCTTATAGGAGATCACCTTCGTTTATCACCTCTCCCATATAATAGGATCCACAGATAAAAACTAATGGTACTCCCCTTTTGGAAAACAACTTCTCCCCTTATGAGGAATAGTGATGAACCAACCCACATCTTCTGATTACTAGGAAATCACCTTGTGTTTACCACCTCTCCTGTACAATAGGATCCGTAGTTACAAAAAAAAATGGTGTGGTGTAGTGTACATGTGTTTTACCTTTTTCCTCCTCCCTGCTATTTATGCCCCTTAGTTGAGGAATCCTCCAAACTATTATATTAGCTTTTATCTCCCCCTTAAAGAAGGAATGTATGTTGTTGTCTGAAGGAGTTCTCATATTTTACTTGGTTGGAAAAGAAATAAAAAGTCAGAGTCTGATCAATCATGTCCCTTTAAATGCTACAAGTATGACTTCATTGTTGATCATCATGTTCACCAATCTTCCCAACTCCTTACACCTCCCAATGTGAGATCACAAATTGTTACCAATTGTTAGCTCCCAACTTGTTAGGTCCCGAAGTATTCTAATCCAATATGTAAATATTAGGTCCCTAATAGTTAGGATCCAATCATAAACAGATTCGAGACTCGAAGTATCAACAAAAATGTTTACGGATAGGGAATGGGATATGGTGATTCTCTTTCTTCCTCACTGTGAGTGTGTGATTCTGTTTCGTGTACCTCACATATGTTTCACTCTTCTCTCCACTCGTGTTTACACTCATTCTCACAAGTGTATCACTCCTCTCATAGCTCCAAAATCCAGCTGTACCTTGTTAGGTCCAAATATACATACAGAGGGGGGTGAATGTATGCTTTTCATTTTTCGTTAATTAATTGCAGCGGAGAATAAACCTCGAAAACGAAATAAACAAACACTAAGAGATTCACAGAATAATTCTTTTTATTAAGAAATTAAACCGTAAAGGTTTGCTTACAACTCTGAATATAAATAATTCGAAGCAACAAATATAGAGAGAACCAAAATAATAATAATTAATTTGGGGTTCTATCTATCACTCTAAAAATTCAAAACTTCTATCAAAAGATTTTAAATACAATCAATAGAACTTTAAACAATGAGTGTTAAAAATTTGTAAGGCTTGAAATTATTGAAATCAACCCACTCTACAAGAAAAATTCTGCAGAGCTTTAATGGTGTTTTGCTGAGAAGTGTTTTAAACCAATCTGCTGTAAATTGGTTTTGTAGAGGTAGAATTGTAGGAGAGATAAAAAAAAGACTATGTGGCTGCCTCTTGTCCATTTGTTTTAATTGGTACAGCTTGTAAAAATAATTCTATGGCGATCAATAATATCTGTGTAGCCGCCTTTGCCTAAAAATAATTTTTGAATGAATCTTGTGGCGACCGGAAAGGAGAGAGAGAGCAGCACATGCACTGTACTAATTCTGTGGGGCGACAACAGGCAGGAGAGAGAGAGAATGAGTCGCAATACAAAATAAAAGCAGCCGCCTTTGCCTTGGTCTAATTCGCCTATGGCGATTCTTCTATGGCGATAGAAACACACAGTACATGTTTCTTCCTTTATTTCTTTTGTTTGAATAAACAAAAGCAGCACAACATGCATGCAGCTTGGTCAACATGCAATACAGGAGGAAGCTGTTGTTTGCGCGAAAAGAAAATAAACAGGCGCCTTGGAAATGCATGTGCGCCACACGCGGACGGAATAGGAGGAGGGTCCCCGCGTGCAAGTCACACGCGCGTCATGTGTTCCAGAGTAAAATCATAAAAGAAACTGCCACTACTTATTGAATCAATTGATTCATTTTTTTGTTTTTGTTCCGTGGTCCCGCATAGATTGCTTTCTCTGCCACACAAAAGGAATGCACAGCTTCACTTGATTACTTTTAATTCGTTATGTACCACATACATGCATAAGTTTATTTTTTCAATCACCCACAGCTAGAGCCGGCCAAATGTGCGGGTTTGAACCGCACATTCGGGACCGGTTCGTACGAAAACCGTAAAAAATTCGGACCGAACCGGGCCGGTTCAAACCCGCTCGGCTCGCTAAATTACATGAACCGAATACGAATTGTAATTTCAGAACCCGGAACCGCACGAGCCCGCACGAGCCCGCACGAGCCAAGCCCGCACGAGCCGCACGGACCACTCAACCCGCACAACCCGCACGAGCCCGCACGGCTCGCCCGCGGGTGCGCCAACGTCTTCCTCCTTTCTGCCATGTCTGTGTTGTGCTTTCAATAGGCTCAATGTCAGGTCTAACTGATGTTCCCAAACACTTCAGCAAGAGACATCCATTTTTTTATCTTCTTCTTTCTTGTTGATGTAGCAGGGTATCTAAAGGGGTATCTAATTGGAATGCTAAGGTCAGGCCTTGTGTAAATCTATCCTAATCCCAGTCCAGCGGTCTCTGTCCCTTAGGCAAGCGCAGGAAGCACTCTTTCAAATGGGAAAGAAAGATGGGGTGTACTATCACCTGGACTAAGGTTATCCTATTTCCTTTGCAGATTAAGCAGGCACTTTTTTCTTTTCACTTGAATAGCCCATGAGTTGCTTGATGAAATGTTTACACCAGAATTAATTGGTTATGCCACAACTCAGCACGCACAGCCCGCACTCAGCACGCACAACCCGCACTCAGCACGCACAGCCCGCATCGCTCACGAGTCCAGTGTCGGTTACGAGTTCGTGTCTGTCAGTTCGAGTCCGGCCCGGCCCGATTCGTTTAACTTGCGTGCCGGTTCAGTGTTCATGCTTCCCGAGCTCAACCCGCATTCAGCCCGGCCCGGCCCGCACGGACCGCCCAACTGGCCAGCTCTACCCACAGCACTCACCCTGCCAATTTATTTCATGTACATTTGATTTCCGGTTTGTTTGATTTCTCAGTACAACTCCTGGCTGGAAAAACTAATAATTCAGAAAAAATAAAATACAAGTTTGATTTTAAAATAAATAAATAAATAAAGTTTTTAATTTTATTTATTTATTTAATTAAACTTCAAACATTTATTTTATTTATCCATAACTAAATATTGATATTAAATTAAATAAATAAATGATATGAGTTTCATTTATTCATTTAATAAAAATCAATCTTTAATTTATTTATTTTAAAATCAGTTGTGATATAAAATTAAATAAATAAATGAATGAATTTCCATTTATTCATTTAATAAGAAATCAGTCCTTGATTAAAAATAAATCTAGTAAATCCTAGAGTTGTACTCCTTTGTATCTTCAGCCCTTCTAATCTCCGGGATCTTGTACCTCAACATATTTCCAGACTCCTCGAGTACAAAACCCACTTAACAGTATTTCTAAAAATAATCCTCCGTTTCCTTTCACGGATCTCTGACGTCTCGTGCACGAGTCTGGTTCACAGACGACTAGTTCCTCTCTCAGGCCTTCGTATTATACTCGTATAAACCACTGTTAAGTCTTCTACCAAATATAACCAACTTTACTAGGAATCCTTGAGGTCTTCACACTGATTCTGACAACTGCTTCGAATGACTCCAACCTTATTACTCCGATGCCTGAACATATTAATGAACTTCATCCGGATCGTTGTTGACGTCTTCTTCACTGCAGCTAACAAAACCTTTTGTGCATATACCCAATATCCAATATGTACTGATCCTAGTGGAACATAGATTATTTCAAAGTCCTTGTCCTATGTTGAGTTATCCAAACCAGTATTGTTGAGTTATACGTACAACTTCAATCTTGCTCAACATACCTGCAAGGAAAATCACCTTAGCCATCCTTAAGGAGGTCACATGTGGTGCAATGGGAGTTCGCAAATCCCCATCCTTGTTAGACTCGTCAGATGAATCTGAGTTATAATCTATAAGTTGTAGTTTCCCTTTTAGGGTTCCAGATTTGAACTCTGGGAAGGTAAACAATGATCCAAAAAATTTAGAATAAAGATCAAAGTTTCCTTCTAATGTTTGTGAAGACATTTCCTTGTGAATCATCTAGTAATATCTGAATCATTGTCAACAAGTTGTCGATCTGCACCTATGTCAGATCCACTATTCGCAGATGCATCCAGGGGATTTAAGCCTGGGGAGGTAGAAACTGACTACTGACATATGGATATTGGATCAGTATCCTCTCCTAATACCTGTAAAGGCAATTGGTCCATTAAAGAACCTTGAACAATCGAATCGGACCGTAAAATGGTCGAAGCTCTTGTTTCCGTCAACTCATCCTTTGTGTGTGTAACCTTTCCTTGTGCATCAAGAATTGCTTATATTTGAGGTGGTGACACTACATCGGATACCCTGGCCGATAGGCGAATTTCAATAGACGCACCTTGTTGAGAGGATGAATCTAGTAACTGTTTTGGTGTCTTTTCAGCCATTACATCTTTTTGAGAAGATGTATGGGAGCTAGCAGTTGTCTCAGTTTTGATACTACTCATCTTTATAGAAAACAGAGCTGCTAGGTTGACTTCAGAACCTTCCTTATGTGGTGCACTAAGGCACTTTCTCCCTCACGCTCATTCATACTTCATTTTAGTGGTAAGAGAGTGTTGGTTGGTTCTGTTTCCGTGTTTGTCTTTACAGTCTGGGATAGAAGTTGTGGGTTTTCAACCTCATGACTATCAAATGAAAGAATGCCATTGGAGGCTGAACCTGCATCACAGAGCGTATGGCAATATAGAGATAAAATGCACTTAAGATCTATAAAGAATGAAAATTATGCATTTAATCTTTTAAGAGAAATGATGTACAATAGTGATTTCAAAAGGATTTTTAATGAAATAAGAAATCACCAATGTAGAAAGAAGTTTGATTTTTCTCTAAAAAGTGTTTGAGTGCACAAGTCTGTTTTTATGCCTAAAAAGATAAATGATTTGATAAGACACAGACTGATGACCTTGCAGTATTAAGAAGAGAAAGAAAGCAAATACAACAGGTACGCCAATTAATAAGATTGATGAAGTAGCAATTAATTTTGTCTTTCAATATGAATGAGTTCTTGTAAAAACATTGATCACTTAGGGTAAAGTCTAAGCAATTCTCATTCACGTCAAAAGCACCAGAATCTATCTTTATAAGATTATAATCAACAAAATTATTTATTGATAAATAATCTTAATAAGACTGACTATGCTGCTAATTTCAAATTATAGTGAATCTTTCAGATATAGCAACTCATGTAAATTCACTAGAACTTAAAATCTCACAATTATCTACCACAAAATATATTAACAATTTATCATTGACTGATACTTGTCAAGTACTTTAGTTACCAATAATTATATTGCATCTTATTTAAATATTAAAATAAGATATCAATGAATTAAATACCAATTATCGATCAAAAAGATACCAGCATTCAATTTCATATATCATACAATTGTTAACTCCTAACAACTGTAGTATCTCAAACAATATTGGTTCAATAAATAAAGCAACATTAACCAACATTGACTTGTTTACAATCTTAGAAAAATATTCTAAGTTCCATATACTTTGATCCATTGAGTATTGCATCTATTATCAAAGTGTTTAGGAATTTGCAAATAAGTATAAAAATTATTCTAGGTGGACAACATATGGTTACTTCTAATAAAGTAAAATCCTTTTTAACCGTAGTTGTACTTCAAGAGATATTTTTACACTTTCTATATTAGTATAAGTGACTGAAGATAAGCATTGATTACTCAGAGGAGTTCTAAGTAATGTCACAAATACTAATACTTCACAATTAGTTCATAGTTAAACTCTTAACTAAATATCATTAACTGATATAAGTCAAAAATTAGCATACAACCAATCATGCTACAATCATGATTCTGATTTCAATGAATTCTTGAGATGTGAACATTGCTAAATTCACTAAAACTAAAATCTCATAATTAACTTATAACACATAAGATACAATCAATATGTTAGATATCAATTATTGACAGATTTAGTTATAATCAATCATGCTGCTTATTTATTTTAAGTTAGTTTGAATTATGGAGCAAATAAAATCATTGAATTGCTTCAATTTCCATAATCCAAACTACCTAAAATAAATACTAAATAAATAAATACTAAATATCTATGAGTTAGATACTAGCACTTAAATATTTTAATAATTATCCTTGAATAATCACCAATAGAATATATGACTTATATACATGGAAATCACTTTCTGGATAATTAGTAATTTTAGAAATACTGTCTAAGCATATAAAATATTGAGAGTTTTATACACATAACTTAGAAAATACTTCAATTTTCAATATTAGTGATTTTAGAAATAAGCATTGATTACTTAGAACAAAAATTTTAAATAATATCACTAATACTAAAAGTATCACAATTATTCGTACAAGATACAAATAACTATGCTACATATTATTTTAACATAATTTAAATTATGAGACTGATATGGAATGGAATTGTCTACGGTCGTAATTTAAATCAATTAAAATAATATTCAAACTTCATGATATAATACTTAACTATCACAACTGTATATGACATTGTAATCATGATAATCAAGATAGTAGCACTAAGTACGAGGTACTGGATTACTGATAAATTCACAAGTCCTTTAAATATTAAAGATTTAATACTTGTGAACTTATATGAAGAATTTCTTACAGATGGGATTTCCAACTAGTATGCAATGAATGATATCCCACACTTACAAACCAGTCTTGAAAGATTAATTTTAACAAGTGATTTAATAAGTGTTTCTGCAAGTGACTCTTTGACTAAAAGACATGCTCCCGAAATAAATGATACCTGGTATGAAGGTGCCTTGTCATAGAGTGTTCCACAGAGTTGTTGGATTTGAAGTTGTTTCTCATTATAACAGGAAATCAATCTTCTTCCATAAAGTTGACAGCTTTCTGAGATGCTTCTCCTGTCACTTAGGTTGACAGCTTCAGAGATGCTTCTCCTGTCTTTCTTACAGCCTGTGTAGTCTATATCTATATAGCCAAACATGTTAAGCACAATATATTTAGGGTACTTTACTCCAAGAGTTGGTAATCCCTTAAGATATCTAATAATCTTTTTAATAGCTATAAGATTGGATTCTTTAGGATCCACTTGGAACCTTGCACATTGGCATCTTGAGAACATTACATGTTGTTTATTAGCATTTCAGTAAAAGAGTGAGCTTGTCATACCTCTCTAGCTTGTCATTATACCGGAGTTGCACTGATCAAGCTTAAGTGGTTCTTGTTGGTAAGTAGTCTTGACATGTTCGGAATCTTCCAAATTTTGCATCTTCAAAAGATCCTTAACTTATTTGTATTGCCATCATTATTTTGGTTTACTTTTCCTCCTAAAAGAATTGTTCTTTTGGCTTGCTTGAGCTCCTAAAAGAATTATTCTAATGGATTGCTTGAAGTAATTCCAAAAAGAATTGCAACTTTCCAACATGCTCCTCCATACCTATTCTGCAACTACTTAGCGAATAATCTAGCACAAGTTTTTGTTAGTAGACCAACATATAACATTATCAAGATATCACTACACATATATAACTTAATATGTTTGTGCCTAGTGATAAAGAGAGTTATTAATATAACAACTCTACTAGTTCACATTTAACTACAAATTCAATTAGAGTGCCATACCATGTCCTTGACGATTTTTTGAGTAGTATACTAGTTCATACCAACCTGAAGTGAGCTTGTGAAGAAGAGATATACATATTCCAATAGATCTGCAACTGCAAAGTCCATGAACTGTGGTGCATTGACTTCCTCTTTTGAATCACCATCCAGGAGTGCACTTGTACACATCTACTAGAGTCCAATTCTGAGTGTAATGTGCATTAGGTGCCTGATATGTCGTAATATCCTCGAGTCTCGTCACTGGTGCTTTCTGTCAGATACTGCTTCCTGATAATAACCTATCATCCAGTTTGGCCTTGTGCCTCGTAACAATACCATTGTCATCCAGTATTGACTTCTGGTTATCCTAGTACCAATTACAAAGTTGTCATTTGGTTTGGATACCAGCTTTCCTAAAATCTGCTTGCTGACTGATTGAGTTCATTTTGTTTTGTAATCACCCAATCAATCCGGATCTATCAGAGCTTCTGTACCTTTCTTAGTTTCTTCTTCAGATAGAAAACTAGAGAAATAATAATTCGCACTCAGTAGCCATGCTAAGTATTACTCCACCATCTGGATCACTTAAGAACTAGACTCTGGGAATAGACTTGACATCAAACCCTTTGTCTCATCAAATATGTTCTTGTTGTTTCCTCTGAATTTTCAATGTGGTGTTATGTCTGACTAGTTGATCCTTCTATTGCTCCCCCTAAGCTGTTTCTGGGATTTCCTGAAAATCCTTACCCTTGCTGACTGGCTTCATTGAAATAATGAGTTGTATTATACACTGCCATTCTACTTCTTGGATATGAATCATCAATACCATTAATTTCTCCTTTAACAGCTTGGAGCATGGAGTTATTGAAATATGCATTTAGACTATCTATCACCTTCTATTGATCAGTCACAAATGCCCTGTAGGTTGTATACTCCACTGAGTATCCATGGAAAATATCCTAACTAGTCTTAGCTGCAAATGCCAAGATCTTCAAACAACTGAAAAAATTTTATTGTTTGCTTCTGTAAAACATTCTTTCCAAACACTTTCAGGTTATCCAGTGTTTGCTTCTGTTGGCCATTAACTCATTAGTGGTCTTCATGTATACATCCAGATCAAGGCTTGATCTTACTTGTTGCAAACTGTATTGACTGCTCCAGCTCTTTGGTATTTAGAAAGTCTTGAATAGCTTGATATTTCCCTTATAGCTTTAATCAAGTTCTGGTTCTTCCTTTGTACCACTCCATTCTGACACGGAGCTCCCAGTTCTGAATATATCTCAAAATATTCTTGATGTTACAGATATTAATCAGAACTGCTTCTTGAATTCAGTCCCATTATCTGACTACAAGATCATTTCTTTTACAGTAGCTTCCAGCTTGATCTTCTCATACGATTAATCACCATCTATGATGTCTTGTCTTGAGAATGCACGAACAACAACTTTGTTTAATAAGAGTAGTCAACCACCATCACTAAGGTATATCTTTGCTTTCATGTGATGTTGTTTTTGACTCCTCTTTCTGACATGCCTCACATTTATCGTCTTTTGAATTCCAGATGAGGTAGTCCTCTCACTAATCCTTTTTCACAAAAGAGTTCTTTGAGTTGATGTTCAAGGGTGAGAGCTTCTAATGCCATAACTAAACTTTTGTCAGATGAAGCTTTACATTAGAAACCATTGACTTCACCTTTTCAGAGTTTCCAGTCTAGCCACGAGCATTTCCTTTCCTTACTCTAAGAAGAGAAAGCTTCTCAATCTTCCTGCTTCAGATGAGACACAAATCCTTTATTGAATTGACCGTCCTTTGATGCAGAACTGTCTGATAACAGGATTTGTGCCTTGATTCTCCAGCAAGGAAGTTGCTTCGATTGTTATCAGTGACACCAATGATTAGTTATTATCAGTGATACCAATTGTTCAATTCATGATGACATCCCTTTATCTGTATAGCTTGTCCCATAGTGAAAACCTTTGTTGTCATCTCCAAAGGTTACTGACGGAATAGCTTTTGTTGATCACATTTGATTATGAGGCTCTTTCTTTGATCATATACCTTTAGTATGAATTACCAAGAATACATATAAATTAATTGATCTGTTATGTCATGCACTCACAAATGGATTAACAGTTCTTGGTACTCAACTTATCAGTTTGGGTCCACTTGGATTAGAGATATTATTATAAACAAAGATAACAACAGCTGCAACCTTATCATGCTTGTTCTTATCTTTGACTGACCATTTTCTCCATTTTAATACCCTTGACAAATTTGTCTCTAGTCTAGGAGAAAATTGGTTCCAACCTTACATAAGGAGGACTAACAGTCTTTGCCCTATTGTAATCCTAAACATGCTTCTTCTACAATTAATGCAAGTACTAAGATATGCATTCATGGCATAAAAATAAGCAAGCATTGTATTAAGAATACATGGCATTCATTCAGATACATTACACATAAGAATTAAGCAAGACATGCATGATATGGAACAAACAGAATTAATACATAAATCACTAATTCTATCTAGTCCAATCATGTTCATGTATCTCATCTAGCTATCTCAATCCAAATATAAACTAATACATCTTAACAAACAATTCATATCAAATGAATAAATCGGATTATAATAAGATATAGGAGATAAGCATAAATAAAGATCTTATATGCTGGAAAATATATATCTCACTAAAGCAATTAATCATGTTCAACAAATATTCAAAAACATATTTAAGATCATCTAAAGTAACATCCACAAGTTAAACATCAATCCTAGTTACCAGAAAAATAATCTAGTGAACTAGTTCAGCATTATCTATGTGTGATGCTATCATGCTTGTGCGAGTGTTAAACATTTAAACACTATGATCTTATCATGCATTGAATATTGAGAGCAAAGTATTGCAGTGATTCAAGAATTTGAAACCTGAGATATGTGAGTTGGACCATCTTCAGAGATTGCTATGAAAGCAAGATATTCATTACTCTCGTCATATGATACATCCAACTCTTTCCCGTGCACTATAAGTTTTGATTGGCTACTTCCCTACGAAAACATTCCACCTTTGTCTCAACTCTTCAACTGAATCCCTACTCATCCTTGTTTGTCAAGCTTCTTGTTCTCTTGTAGCAAAATCCCTGATAGTTACTTGACACATATTGCTTGTCAAACCTGTAGCTATCAAATCTTGTTTATGTCCCAACCTCAGTCTGTAACCACCTCTTGAACTGAATCTGTAAGAATCTCTACTTCAGAATAGATAGGCTTGATCCTTGGATATACCTTATGTACTCCTTGTGAATCTGATGCAACTAAACTTTCCTGACAAGTAAAACACTTCCTTGACGCCCAGTCCCTCAAGTACTTCTACATGAGCTTCTTCTGATTCAACTATCAGCAACTCTTACATTCTGTCCCGAGGTTCCAACCTTAATGCATGTAACTGAGATATTTGTATGTCCCCATTATTCTCTCTGACCTCCACAATTCCTGCTTGTATGATCTCATTGATTCCATGATAAATGTAGCATTGGTACAAACCACTGTGTGACTGTATAATCTGAAATCATAGAGTTGTCTTAAAATCTCCGAGAAAAATTGTACTCGTAGAAATTTCATTCATTTCCTGCGTCTGAAAACCCAGTGGTATCCTATGGAGTAAGCCTTTGAGGAAGATCCATAATTTTCTTCTGTAGGTCTTGAAATCAGTTCCATTGGAGTAAGAAAACCATTATCTATAACTTCTGTGTTCGGGAATTTTCTGTCTAAATAGCACATGGTCTTCGTTTTTTCAAAAGATTAAAATCCACTTTAAAAGCCCGGAGGAATCCTGAGTCTACCAATCCTTGAGTATCCTTAGTTTAATATTCAAGAGAAAATTTAAATTTTCAATATTTTTAATTTTCTTAGAAAATAAATTAGTCAAAAATAAATATTTACATAAAATCTAATTTTCAAGAATTTTGATTTTTCTTAAAAATTAAATAAAATGTAAATTATTATTTAAGAAAAATTTAAATTTAAGAATTTTAAATTTTATGGAAAAATAAATAAATCAGAAATAAAAATTATGGCTGTCCAAATAATTTAAAATCCAAAAATTTCAAGTGTTGATAATTTTTGAATTAAAAAATCTGAAAATATGAGAACTTGATTGTTTGGGCCTGACACACCGGATCTGATTTGTATATCGATCAACAAGCTCTGATACCAATTGTTAGGTCCCGAATTATCGTAGAAGGGGGGGTTGAATACGATAATCAATAAATTAAAAATTCTTTCGAATCTTTAGCTGATATAGATTTAGTGCTCGGTTAGTGGTTTCATGTTCTTGATAGGAATAGTGTTTGGAACAATAAAACGAGGAACACAAGATGTTCGGGGAAGTATATATTCGTATATAAATCCTCAAGGGGTGTTGCTACACTCCGGTAAATAAATTTACCGGCTACAATCTAAGAACAATAAAGTTCATATCTTCTACAAAGATTTACAAATCGAATCCTATACAATGATCTACCTTTTGTTTGTCTAAGGATTTAATTACCGGGTAACAATTATAATACCCCTAAGAATATACAAGAGTTAATTCTGCTTCAAAGTGTAGACTTATATGAATTCAATTGGACAGGTGGCATTTCTATGTCCACACAAGTCCTTGAATTGTTGCAAATGAATCAATAAATATAACTCCTCTATAGTGACCAGGGCAAGCTTCTGTGGCAACCAGTGTCTCTGTAGAGCTCTATGGCGACTGTAAATACTCTATGGCAACCAGTTATCCTCTATCGCGACCAGTATACTAAGGTGAACTCTATGGCGATCAAGAAACCCTCTATGGCGACCACATAACTTCTATGGCGACCAAGAGAACCTCTATGGCGACCAAGTGAACCTCTATGGCGACCAAGAGAGCCACTTGTAGTCCTGTATGTAGCTCTATGACGACCAGGTAGAGACATATTCTTTCTGTGGCGACTGGAGCCTATGGCGACACTAGTACCATAGAGAATCTCTATGGCGACCTGTGTGGTGCCTTCGAGATTGTCTCTATGGCGACCAGTTATGTGGCGACCAGTGACTTAGAACACTTCTGTGGCGACTAAGTAGAAGACTGTTGTTATGACTTAGAATATTCTTGCTCTTGTCAAACCATTCTTCAATGTATCAACACTGTCTTCTATAATTAAATTAAAATCCCTTCTTCTATACTGATGTTTGGTGCACTGGTCTGGTTCACAAACATTTAGCATTGAGAGAACCTAATTCAATTTGACTTGTGTTTCTAAGTTGATACAAATTGGTTGAATATCCATTGCTTCTAATACTGACTGTCAATAAACAAATGTACTTTCACTGGAATCCTTTCTGGTACTTTAGACAACGTCTTCATTGCTACTACAATCTTGAATACTTCATTCACTTTTCTTCACCAACGCTTGAACATAAAAATGAACTCCTGTCAATGAGTATAGCTTCAAGACTGCAATTGTCTTCTTTAACCTTTGTCTTTCTTTAACCTTTGTCTATACCATGTCTTCAATTCTTCAGATTCCTATGCTTCACACATTGTCTATCTTCAATTAATACTAATACACTGAAATCTTCTGGTAGCACTTATACACTGAATCTCATCATTTCTGAAACCCTGAAAGTCTTTAACATTTATTCTTCACTGAGGCATGAACATATTAATGAACTTCTTTCAGTGACCTGTAAATAGACTTTCGGCCTTCTTCTCATCTTCTGATTCTTTGTATTTTCCTTAACTTCATTCTTCCTGATTTCTTGTGTAGTCGTAGTATTATTAACCTGTACTGTTTTAGTGTTGTTATCTTGTTGAGTTATCACGTAACTGTTCATACAGCTACGCAGTCTCACCAACATAAGACGATAACAAATTGAGATTGTACGCTAACAATTATAACTACGAGAATAAGATTGACTATATTAATATATATGACAGACATGGGATTCTAACTTCATTAAATACTTCATTCAATAGCCTTATTATTCTTAACCTTAGCATGCAATAGTGATGATTCTAATCAGACAACACAAAATTGATAAATGCCAACTTTCGTTGCACGAGTACCATTCTACCAAACATCCACAAAAGAGATAGAAGCTGAATAGGCACCAATTATATTGAGACCCTATATGTCTATAGAATTTGACAACATAACGGTTTAAGCACAAGTCATCTATCTTGATTACATAGGGCAAGTAAGATGGTTAAAATTATCTACGAATCATGCATAACAATACATGAACCTATGCTAGCATGGCAAGTTCTAAATCCTTAAATTCACTTTCGCTTCATTAAGAATTAACACACTATCTTATAAGTTCGCGATGCTCATAAGACGAATACGCACAACCAATACTAGGATATCATACATTCACCATATACTAAGACATCAAACAATTTAACTAAAGAAATCCATAAATAAATCCGTTAGAACCCAACGATAACGATTAGCCCATAATTGAACTCATCGTCAACGTGGGTTCCGATGAAAACATGATATAGCAACGTAGTCTTTATACGAATAAATAAACCAAAGTACAATCAAGAATATAGGTTCAGCAATAAAGAAACAAGCATCCAAATTATAACTCAAAATAAAGATTCACAAGAATAAACTAGATCGTCTTCGCCTTTGTTGAATTGTGCCAAAAGGTCTCTTGTCGTCTTCTCCTTGCTTAATGTCTTGATATCTTCTGAAAAACGTCCAAATATGAATATATATAGCAGCCCTAAACAATCTGGAAGATTTCCCTTTTAGAATTGTATTAGAAACAGGATTCTTGAATACGGCACCAACGCCGCCATGCGCTATCACAGCGCGGGCGCACTGTATTTCTGGAACCCCGACGCGGCCGTGCGCAATCACAACGTGGGCGCGCCATCCTTCTGGGAAAAACTCAGATTTCTTATTAAATCTTCTTGCTTCGAGCCGGCTTTCCACGAGCTTTTATTCCAACACCACCTGGACACCAAATTAGCACCAAAACAATGCTAATTCACTTGATTACCTGAATAGTGCCTGAAATGCAATAACACTTAAAAACACGTTAAAATACAAACAACTTGAGTATAAATACACCAACTCAAATCTTATTAGACCATAAATAAGTGTCATAAATGCCACTTAACACTATGATACCAATTGTTGCCCAGTAAAGATATAATTGTTTAAGGGGGTTAGATACAATTATATAAATGTTTCGAACAGATAATAAAATATAACATATTTTTAAATTACTAATAAAAACTGTTACAAAATCCTCTCAAGAAATACTGATGTTCTTGAGAGCTGCTAGGTCGAATGATTCTCGAGTGTGATACACTAAGTGATGACCTAAACTGTATTTATATACTACACAAATACAACAAATCAATCTAAGATATGTATTATCAAAAGCTAACTGAAACTGATACATATCTTCAACTGTATAGATAAAGTCATATAACTCAGACGTAACAGATATCTGCTCCACATTAAAAGGATCAGAATAAATCCTCTAATGTTGACTGTCTTCAAATACTGATGACATCCAAATGCTGATGATGTATCAAATCCTGACGATACATCAGATCCTGATGACACCCAAACAGCCAGATCCTGAGCTTCTTCTGATCATTGAGAATTCAAGATGTAACAAAGGACGTCCTAAAAGGAAACTGTAAAGAAATGAGTGGGATGGAGAGAATATATATTATACTAATATATTTATATAAAATAATATTTATATATTAATAAGGGTTATTTGGGTCGGATTAAGTTGGAATGAAATGAGTTTCGGGTTTTTTGGGTTAGATTCAACCAAACCCGGTCGGGAAATAGTTTAGATCAAAAAATCAAACCCAAACCCGAACTCGAAATATTCGAGTTCCGTAAATTCCAATCAAATCGGTACAGAGCGGGTATTCATAGGTTTCGTATAAATTTCCATCCTTACATATCTCCTTCAGTTCCAAATTTATATACATCAGGTAAACTAGTTTTATTTGATCTTATCTTATTTTCTAAAGATTCAATGTTTTAGTTCTCGAACCGGGATGTAGCCCATTTCTCGCCGTGTACCTGGATAGCCCCTAGATATTGGTCGGATTGTATTTAACCCAGTAATCTATCAAATTTTATAATGGGTCAGCTTGTTTAAACCCAGCTATTTACGGGTTTTATGTAATTTTGGAAGTAGCCTTTATTTACGTTAAATCGACTCGGTTAGGTTAGCAACTTATCGATGATCTACATATGGCGGAAGAGTGGCTAAACCTCTACCATGTTACCGAGAAATGCATAGTATTAGGTGCAAGTCGATTGTTTCTGTTCTTCCTCTTTTTTTCCATTTAGATACCTCACTTCTTTCGATTACAAAATAGTAAGAATTCGAAACTTATCAATATTTAATTTAATTATGACAAGGATCATTACCCTATAAAAATTGCACAAATGTTACTAACTAGGGTTTGGAAAAAGGGTAAATAAGACTTATTATTACAATGGAATGTTTGTTTCATGGTTAATAAGATCGATTAACGGAAATCGGAAACTTACTTTATGTATTGACGTTTGAATCATCAATGTTGATAAAAAACAACCTCATTTTGTGAAGGTAAATTATATGCTTCCTATCATTTGGATTTTCATATTATTCTTATTCTTATTAATTCTCGGTCCAATACACCAATATTCCTGATTCCATTCCCGATGTCAATCCAAACGTCCTCTATATGTTTTTAAGAAATTTGTGAGATATATACTTGAGCATAACCAAAGGACGGGATGATAATTGTACTGGCAGAATAAGAAATTACTAGTTGGACTAAATTCGAGTGAAGCAGTGGTAGTCTATAAACAAGTTCGAGTTTACGTATATTTAAATAAGTTGAACCGTTTCATTTGATTTGAAAAAGCTCAAATATGTTAAAGAACTCGACTCATCGAGAGTTTATGTGTGAGCCAATCAAGCCTCCCATTATAATCACAAGCTCATTACTATATAAATTTACAAATAATAAAAAATGTATTATTAATTTTAATTTATAAATAGTAACAAAAATAAAAAATTAGTATTAAAATAATGTAATTATGAACTGAGTTCAAAATTGAGTTAAACCGGGTTTTTGAGTTCCAAGTCAAGTGTAGTAAGGTTGGGCGTATACTCTATTCCACTATTAAACTTAAGTTTGAGTTCGGGTTGTATAAGTTTGAAGGGCGAAATTTCAGCTCACTAGTATTAATGTTGTGCTCCAGAGTTTGAAAATGGAGAGAAGAGAAAAGAAAAGATAATTTTAAAATTTTCCTTCTGAGGCGTGCTCCGGAGTTTTTTGGCGAGAGAAGAGAAATGATCCGAAGAGAAAATTCCTTAAAATTTTCCCCCAAAACTTCCTTCCCAAATATGGAAAGATTTGGAAATATCCTCTCACATTATCTTCTTCTTTTTGATCACTTTCTCTCATTTTTTACACAAACTCTGGAGCAAACGACAGATCTATTTTCTTCTACTATTTTTTTTCTCTTCTATTCTCTCCAAAAAATCTAGGGAGCACAGCGTAATTTCTTTAGTTTTGACATAGTATATCCCTCCTCCTTTGTGGAGGTGCGGCACCCACTCAACCTTGAGGTGGTAGGCCGAAGATGCAAAAGCATCGGAGACAAATGAGACTTCATACTGAAGTAGAAAAAAGGCAGCAAAGTAGGTGTTGTTTTATTAATGTGACACATACAGTGAAGCAGTTGTTGTAGCTCACACATACGACCTATTTGTCAATGGCAGCTCGCAGAGACATGATCTGACAGCTATGTAACTATAATGTTACATAAATTATGCATGTTTTTCAGCTTCAAGCTATAACAAACTTAACCTATTGTTTAAGCTATTGATAAGAACTTAGAGTCATTTTTAACTTTGGTAGTAAATTAATAATTTGTTTGCTTATGTGTTGATTCTCAAGCTTTGAATGAGTATAAAGTCAAATATTTGGAGATCTTTATACCAAAGTCATTGTTCCTCAATCAACTTTCTATCAGTAATTGCATTTGCAATGAGGAATAAATAAATCAAGCGGAAGGTTGAAGGAGTTGAAAAAAGTGTAAACAGGACCACAAGATCGTATATTTGTTAGCACTAATTCATGTGTTTCTGATATGACACTTTTTTTCTTGAAGGAGTGATGAGTTGCTTAATTGTGCATAGTTTCATGAAACAGGCTGGATCCGACAGATCGAGTCAAGATGTTTCTGATTGTTCATGTCGAATTTATCCTCTTCAATTTGTGATTATTAAGCTGAATATTAGTGCTCTGCATTTTGAGATATTTGAGATATTTATCATGTATGACTTGTACTCCTGGATTCACTAAGGTTTTTAGTATTAAATCTATGTCCGAAAAGTTACATTGAACATATAGTTTTATTAAAGACCATCTAACTAAACTGATATTATCCGACAACAAATGGTTCTAAATTCGAAATTCGTACATGCTTGGGGTACTAAACATACAATCGAAAGTGGATGGTCAGAAAAAAAACTGCGTATATCAAAAAAATTCTATATGTATAAATTGGGGTTTTCCAAGCTGAGTATTATGGGTTTGCTGTGAATTGTGTTGATGAATATGAGTGGGATGCAATTGACATTTGGCCACATATATTATTCAAAGAATGAGTATTGATATTATGAGTTCCAACGTCAAGGAAATCACGTGCCCTTAATTTCATAGCCCATATCTGTGTAGTTGTACCGTACCTTTAATTGGAGTTTAAATTTAATCTATTTTTATACAAAATTAATAAAAATGACCAATTTCTGAAAAGTTAGCCAATTTTAGCTAATGTGATACCCAAATGTCAGTGGAGTATGGAGTATCCCATATATTAAATATTCAACTAGCAGTTGAGTATCTTATACAAATTGGAATATCCAACTGACAAATTGGGATATCCAACTTTTTTCAGAATGACTATTTTGATTAAATTTTTTCAAAAAACGGCTATTTTATCATTTTTTCTGTTTATCGTTGGCTTTAAATTTTTGTGGAGTTTTTCAATTAATTTGTTAATCAACTTTCAGCTTCGTAGATGTAATCTATCTCATATTAGTAACAATTCTTTACAGGTACAAGTTGGTTTAAATAGTTTTAATGATATACTACTACTAATCAGAGTTACATACACCACCAGTCTCTACGTGGCTCGACGTGCGTTGGCTATTTGATGAACACTTGGCACACTCAAGAATCAGTAATTACAATTGTAAGGAAATGTGCATTACACAATACAAAACACTCTATCAAAAATTGAGTTCCCATCAAGTCCGCGTGAAAGGAATGCATCCAACAGTCCAACTAATTCAACTGTAAAACCAATAAAGTCTACTAGGTGCCCTCTTACTCATTTTCATACTCTCTCTACAAATCATTTGTCTCTTACATTGCTGCTACCTTTATGCATGTATAAATACACATACATCTTCCCAAGCTTTCATCACATTACCAAACATAACTCCCCTGCTATTCAGAGATATATCTTCCTCGTACGTATCTCTGATACCTTTTCGTGTTCTTTGGTCCCCTAAAAGACTGTATAATATAAGTTTTGATTTTAAGAAATGGTTGGAGTTGTGTGTCATTTTGTTGTTATGTTTCTACAACTATGAGGCTCAAGCTCAGCCTCAAGTTCCTTGTTTCTTTGTTTTTGGTGATTCTTTGGTTGACGATGGCAACAATAACCAAATCACTTCTTTGTAACGGTAAAACAACCGTTGATGTCATTTGTAAGTTCACTTTTTATCTTTTGACAGTTTGGTATTGTTTCGTTCAAGTTAAATGTAAGTGCCCGTTTGGGATCTCTTAAAATAAGTAATTTATAACTTAAAATGATTAAGTGCGAAATAAGTGATAAATTGATAAATACTTATAAGTTCTATAAGTGTTTGGATAAATTTACTTATAAATCAGAAGTTTTTTTACTTAAATGAATTAAAATAAATAATTATTAAATACAATTATCTTAGTTCATGAATCTTAAATTAGAAAATATTTAAAAATTTATATTTTAAAATCAAAACTTTAGAAAAAAGTGAAAAAATGAAAATAAGTTGGAAAAAAGTACGTCTCTGCCAACTTTCCACCTATCAGCTTATAAGTTGTGAATTCAGCTTATAAGTTGGGTCGACAAATACTAACCAATAAGTTGTCACGAGCTTATAAGCCATAAGTAGCGTATAAGCTAGTAACCAAACAGGCCCAAGTTATCCGATCATATTTTATTAATTTATTTGTAAAATTTTGACCCATTAACGCTAATTTCTGAAAATGGTTCTGACTTCTGACTACAACTGAGCTACTGGGATTTAATAGTTATAGTCCTCCTTATACACAAGCAAGAGGTCAAGTGTAACGCCCTCCAGACCCGGGGTATAAGTCTGGGGGTTACTAGCTAATTTCCAAACCTGTACAATCTGAATAACAATAATAATAAAATGTATCTAAACCCCTTTAACACTAACCAGATCTTTTTAGGTTGAAGTATGAAAACAAGAACCACAAACTACTTTATCACAAACCAAATTTAAAATCTTACAAACTCTCTTTATTACAAACCATTGTTTAACCAGCTTTAAACTAATTTCATTTTTTTATTCAAACACACACACTAACTATCTACACTCCACCTATTCGGGCAACTCAAAACTTTCTTCCTGGATTGGGATCAACACCTTAGGTCCCGAGGCTTGACCTGCTTATTTACCACTCGAGTCTTGATGGGTTTCATATTCCTTCTTAACTTAAAACAATAAGGTGAATAACAACAAAAAGGGGGTGAGCCAAAAATTATTTAACAAGTCCGCAAAAATAAATAGTGTTAAAGCAGTTTCAATACATCGGTAATCTGGGTACATCTGCAAAGATATAACCCTGCGAGAATAGAAAGAAGGCCACTATTGGCGAGTACAAAGGAATTAAACAGGGACACAAGTTCACATCTATACCCTGCTGATCAACCAGGATACATTGCAGATCTATATTTCACTATATAGATCCAGTCGGGCACCCAGGCACTATGGCCCATCTCAAGGATCCGGTTATGTCCCGGTCCTTAGGATTAAGTAAAGTTTAATCCCCAAAATACAAATATCCAGTCCATGGAGTAGCAACCGGAACAATCGGTATACTTTGATATATTCTAATCACCAGAATATACCAATGTGTGCGTAACAATTGGAATATGAATAAGGAATAACAAGTGTGTATCAGTGTTTATGAATAAGAATCAAAAGAGTGCAAGCGTGGTATGAATCTGAAGAAATAACACTATTCTGAAATTAGAATAGCTGAAAAACTTGCCTTCTTCGCGACTCACTTCAAATATGTCTCCTTCGGCTATCACCGACTCAACCTGCCTTGCTGGCTTAGCTTCTGTTAGAGAAATAGACTGATTTAGCCATTTCATATTTCAATTGTGTCTTGAACCGACTCCACGTTATTTCCATTATCCACCCACGCACTTATTATTGACTCATATATTATTTATTAACAAGCAAGACTCGATTAACCACATAATACACATAAGCACATAAGCCACATAATTATTTTTATGGTTAAATAATTTTTAGAATCAAAATTGACTCGCTAATCGCTTAACTGATCATCATCTGACTCGTTTCCTATTTTTCGGGATTTATCGGATTCGTCTCTACACGTGATTCGGCTTATAATCAAATAAATAACAAGGGTCAACTAATTTCTAGAAGAAATTAGGTTTTAATATTATTTTTAATGAAAACAATTAATTTTTCTGAGTCTAAGGGCTTTCGTTTCGCTTGAATCGGACTAACGATCTAATTATTATCAATTAAATACAGATAAATCAATTTATTATTCAATATAAATAATTATTACTAATTTTTAAACCCTAAAATAATTTTTAAATAATTATTTAAGAAAAAACAGAACTAAAAATGATTTTTCTATAATTTTTGGAATTAAAATGAATTTATTATAGTTTATTGAAAATTATCTGATTAATTATCAAAATAATTAATCATTTTTAAATAATTAATAAATAAATAATAAATAATAAATAATTAAGAAAATAATTAAATGTGATTTTTAAAAAATATTTCAGAATTATTTATAATATAAATCAATTAAATAATAATTAATTAATTAATTTATAAAATAAATAAAACAGATTTTTAAAATTAATAAAAAAAAGTAAAATTAAATTCCAGAAACAGTTGTCAGAAAATGAATTCTGACAAAAACAGATTAAAACCGGGTTTTAATCCGGGTTTTAATACGGGTAAATGGGTCAACAAGAACCGAGGATTCGGTGACAATCCGGTCACCGGAAAATTTTCCGACCACTTCAATTCAGGCCATTACAGGGATGATTTGAGCTGTTTCTGGGAGGGTTTTCACTCAACATCAACACAGCAACCTCAGGCTGCCATCAACCACCACACACGATCCCTGAGTCGTGTTTTCCGGCCAAAACTCAAGAAACTCCGGTGAACTTCTACAGTTTCCGACGAAGTCAATTTCAAGCCAAATCACTAACTGTTTGTGCTCATTTTTACATGGAATCGATTGTAAATTACGTTCTAAACACATATCAACTATCAACACAAGTTAATAACCCCTAGAAAAGGATTTCGGTCACAAATGACTTAAAAATTCCGCCAAATTCCGATTTGCATAAATCGTACATAAAATTAAACGTTCTATAGTGCAAATCAAAGCTTACAACACGTATAGTCAAACCCCTAACCTTTCAAGAACCAAATATTCACATAAATCACGAAGTTCTGATTTGAAAATTCAGCATAAACCCTAATAATTGAGTATTACTATCCAAGAATCGTTTATTCAATTAAACACCATGAATCGACTGTACATTATCTAACAAAGCTATATGAATCATCAAAACATCATAATAACCCTAGAATCAAAAAGCCCAAATTCGAACATAAATCCTAGAAATCGAAAATCAAAAACTACGAATTTAAACACGAAATTGATACCAGAAATAGAAAGAACATATCAAAACCTTCGATTTGAATACTCGAACTGCTTGATTTGGTACAGAAACCAGATCAAAATCAACGATTGAATCCTCGACCCGAATTTGTTCTACCCGACCCGGCTGTAGAGAATTTTGTATATTTTTCTGATTTTTAATAATTAATTAATTAAAATTAAATAATAATTAGGATATTTATAGTAGTAAAATTAATACTCCTAATTAAAATTAAGGCCCTAATTCTACATCTTTTAAAATTAATAGGCCCCTAATTTTATAATTTTTTGAGTATTAAAATTTAATTATTAAATATTTTATATATACAATATATATGCCAAAATTTCCCAATAATTGTGAATAATGCAAAAATACAAAGAAATGGTATAAATGAAAGTCCTATAATTTTATAAAAATGAAAATATGATTTTTAAGGGGTTTTTGACACCCAATGGGGCCCAGAAAAGTCATTTTTCACGAAACGAGAAAATTCGTAAACTACCTAGATGTTCAGAATATTGCGATGGTAAAAGCTGTTTGATAAAAAATGAGGCCCATTATTTTATTTGAAATATCAACTTTAAAATCATGATTCGGGTCGTATAACTTTTGGTATGAAAGCTGTAAATGCAAAATAAAATATCGGAAAAATAGCTTAAAAATGCCGGGACAACACAGAAGCACGTAACACATAGCAATTAGGGTTTTACAGCTAATTATACATAAATGACACATTAACACACATAATTTATTACAATTAAGATATAATACAGACGTAAATTTCCCCCATTAATAGGATTCTGTCCTCAGAATCTTGCTAAGAAAACAAATGAGGATATTTCTCGAACATCTCACTCTCAAGTTCCCAGGTTGATTCCTCAACCATAGGGTTTCTCCACAAAACTCGCACTAGAGATACAGACATATTTCTTAATACTTTCTCCTGCCGATCTAAAATTCTTACCGGTTGTTCTACAAAAGACAAATCAGGTTGGATATCTACCGGTTCATATTCTATTACATGCCTAGAATCAGGATTATATCGCTTAAGCATCGACACGTGAAACACATTGTGAATATGCTACAAATGAGGCGGTAAGCCCAACTCATAGGCAACTTTTCCTAATTTCTTCAAAATTTCAAACGGTCCGACGTATCGTGACTTTAATTTACCCTTGTTGCCAAATCTGGTCAATCCCTTCCATGGCGATATTTTGAGTAACACATGCACTCCCTCTTGGTAGTCTATATCCTTCCTAGCTTGATCTGCATATTTGCGTTGTCTATTTTGTGTTGCATCTAGTCGCTTTCGAATGAGTTCTATCTTTTCTTTAGGCTGCTGGATTAATTCGGGACCCAAAATTTTGCGTTCTCCAATTTCATCCCAACACACTGGTGATCTGCATTTTCTTCCATATAGAGCTTCGTAAGGCGGCATTCCAATGCTTGCATGATAGCTGTTGTTGTAAGAAAATTCAACTAAAGGTAAATGCTCATCCCAACTGCCCTCGAAATCAATCGCACAAACTCGCAACATGTCTTTGATTGTCTGAATAGTTCTTTCACTTTGCCCATCAGTTTACGGATGATAAGCGGTGCTCATGTTTAATTTGGTTCCAAGACATTCTTGAAATTGTCTCCAAAATCTTGAATTAAATCGGGGATCTCGATCAGACACAATACATATTGGAACTCCATGTCGCATCACAATTTCCTTGAGATATAGGTGCACTAGTTTGTCAAGTGAAAATCTTTCATTAATCGGTAGAAAATGTGCCGACTTTGTTAGTCTATCAATGACTACCCTTATAGCATCAGGATTTGCTTTAGTCCGTGGAAGTCCTACCACAAAATCCATCGCTAGATGTTCCCATTTCCATTCCAGAATATCCAATGGTTGCAGTAATCCACTTGGACGTTGATGTTCCGCTTTGACTCGCTGGCATGTGTAGCATTTACTCACCCATTCCGCTATCTATGTCTTCATATTTGGCCACCAAAAGTTTTCTTTCAGATCGCGGTACATTTTTGTACTTCCCGGATGTATGGAGTACTTCGAACTGTGTGCATCCCGCAATATTTCCTCTTTCAGATCTGCTATATTAGGGATCCAGATTCTTGATGCAAAGCGTAGAATTCCTTCATTATCTTTCTGGGTTATGATTTCTTCTCGTGTTAAGTCATCATCTCGACCCATCACTTCTTTTTGACTTCGACGAATCTTTTCCAATAAATCTGGTTGAAAAGTCATCACGTAGATAGCTTCAGTAGATTCATTAGGAACATGAATCTCAATCTCTAAAATTTTAAATTCTTTGGCTAATTCCTCGGATGAAGTGAACAAATTTAATCTTTCTTTTAGGCTCAGCGCATCTGCCACAACGTTCGCTTTCCCTGGATGATAACTCATTGTAACATCATAATCTTTAATCAATTCCAGCCATCGGCGTTGCCTCATGTTAAGTCCTTATGCGTAAAGATGTACTTCAAACTTTTATGATCTATGTAGATTTCATATTTTTCACCGTAGAGATAGTGTCTCCAAAGTTTTAGTGCAAATACGATTGCTGCTAATTCCAGATCATGTGTATTATACTTCTGTTCATGAGGTTTTAATTATCTTGAGGCATATGCAATGATGTTACCGTGTTGCATCAATACACATCCTAATCCGCGGTATGAAGCATCGCTGTAAATTACAAAATCTCCATGCTCATCTGGCAATACGAGTACCGGTGCGGTTACTAACCGATTCTTCAATTCTTGGAAACTTTCTTCACATTTGTTATCCCATATGAACTTTTCACTTTTTCGGGTTAACTTGGTCAATGGTGTTGCTATTTTCGCAAAATCTTTGACAAACCTTCTATAGTATCCTGCCAATCCCAAGAAACTTCAAACTTCGGTTGGTGTCTTCGGCCTTTCCCAATTCAACACAGCTTCAATCTTTATTGGGTCGACTTGTATGCCTTCTCTACTTATGATATGCCCTAAAAATTGTACTTCCTTTAACCAAAATTCACATTTCGAGAACTTCGCGTACAATTGTTCTTTCCTCAGAATTTCCAAAGCAATCCTCAAATGCTCAGCAGGCTCATCTTCAGTCTTTGAGTAAATTAAGATGTCATCAATAAATACAATCACGAATTTATCCAAGTACCTCTTAAATACCCTGTTCATTAAGTCCATGAATGCTGATGGCGCGTTGGTCAAACCGTATGCCATTACCAGAAACTCATAATGTCCGTATCTAGTACAAAAAACAGTCTTGAGGATATCTTCAGCCTTAATCTTCAATTGATGATAGACGGATCTCAAATCTATCTTCGAAAACCATGGGGCTCCTTTTAGATGATCAAACAGATCGTTGATCCTCGGTAAGAGATATTTATTCTTGATAGTCAGCTTATTCAGTTCCTGATAATCAATGCATAATCGCATGCTGCCATCTTTCTTCTTTACGAACAATACAGGTGCACCCCATGGGGATATACTGAGTCTTATGATGCCTCGGTCTAGAAAATCTTGTAATTGCGTTGACAACGCTTTCAATTCGACTGGTACCATTCGATACAGAGCTTTTGAAACTGGTTTTGTACCTGGTGCTAAGTCAATTATAAATTTAATTTCTCGGTCTGACGGTAACCCTGGAAGCTCATCTGGAAAGACATCAGGAAATTCACATACAACTGGAATACCTTCTATTTTGGGACTTCCTTTCTCGGTATCTGACACATAGGCTATATACAACTCCCATCCCTGTTGAAGTAGTAATTTGGTCTGCATTAATGTCAGAAATTTCCTTTGCTGTTTTTTGCCTCAGAATATTACCATTGCATTTTTCGCAGTTCGCAATTTTACTTTCTTGTTCACGCAATCAATCTGAGCATTATGACAAGCTAACCAATCCATTCCCAAAATAACATCAAACTCTCTTAACTTAAAAGGAATCAAGTCTACGGAGAAATGATGTTCGGCTATTTCGATATCATACGCAGGACATACTCGATCTACCAGAACTTGGTCGTCATTCACTAATTTTATAATTAATGTCTCGCCCAACCATTCAATTTCGTAATGTAGTTTATCAAGGAATTCTTCAGAGATAAAAGATCGTGTAGCTCCAGAATCAATTAGTACTTTTGAATTTACGGAATTCACCAAAAGCGTACCTGCAATTACACTAGGATTCTGTACTGCTTCTTTCATTGTCATATTGAAAGTCCTTGCTCTGGGTTGATTAGGCGGCAGTGGAGGAGGTAATGCCAACACTTTAGGAATACTAGCTTCTATTGCTGACCCTTTGCAATTCCTAGCGATATGCCCTTTCTTTCCATATTGGAAGCAAGTAACTTCTTTCTTTCCTGTTGGACATTCATTGGAGTAGTGCCCTTTTTGCTTACATTTGAAATATGTCACATCTGGCTTGATACAGACACCGGTATGTTTTCGACCACAAGTCTTGCAATACGGTATTGGGACTCTGGCAATTCCCTGCTGACTGGGAGCTTGGAAACGATTACGTGTCTGTTGATTACCTTGTCCTATCCTTTTAAAATTCATATTTGTCCAGGCTTAAAATCCCGGCTTCTTGCTGGAGCGGCTTTGGAAACTTCTCTGTCCTATTTCCTTTTAGGATCTTTCGCTTTCTCCCTCAATAATCAAGGCTTTCTGGACTACGACGGTATAAGTCGTTAATTCAAAAACTGCAACTTGACTACGGATCCATGGTCGTAATCCTTCTTGAAACCTTTGGACTCGTTTTTCTTCAGTATCAATTTGTTCTAGAACAACTCTAGCCAATTCAGTAAATCTGGCTTCATACTCTGTCACGGACATACTTCCCTGCTTCAGTTCCAAAAACTTAATCTGTATCTGATTCTTCACATAGTGAGGAAAATGTTTCTCTAAGAACAGCTCTTTAAACCTATCCCAGGATACAACATCTTCACCTTCTAAAGCCTTCTTAGATTCCCACCAATAATTCGCTTCTCCTTTCAATAAGTAACCAGCAAAATCAGTCTTCTGGTCTTCACCTACCTTTATGAGCGCAAATGCTTTCTCTATTTCTTTTAACCAAGTGGTAGCCTTAATAGGATCTGTTGTTCCCTTAAATTCTGGAGGTTTAACCGACTGAAACTGCTTGAAGGTAATAACAGGTATAGCTGATGGTATCTGGGGCTCAGGACGAGGTGGCTGTTGTAACATTTATTATTGAATCTGCTGCTGCTGTTGTTGCATCTGTTGTTGCATCATTACCATCTGTTGTTGCAACAGATGGAACATTTGGTTCATGGTATCATTGGTCTGTTCTTCAAAATTGTTGTTGGAGGTCTCAATCCTAATCTTTCTTTTTGGTGCCATTTTCTGATAATAAAACAAATGATTTCTTTTTAACAGTTTATTAAGCAATTGACCAGTAGGTAAGAAAACAATTTATCATGTATTAACAAAATTTAGATAATGGTTCGAAAAAAGTAAACAGTTAAATAAAATGATTGTTCTTTTTTTTTTCTCTACAGAATTTAATGTACGAAAAACTGTAAAACAGTAAAGTAAAGGTAAGTACTGAAAAACTGTAAAGGCTGAAATTTAAATAAAAGAAAATTTGAAAAGTTCATTTTATATATCTAACACCAGCTCCAGGTGTGAATGCTTGGTATACAAAAAGTCTCGCTCTGCTGGTTATGGCTATTGCTACAAGTCAAGCTAACTACTACACACATACACTACTCACTATGTCATACTAGGCTGCATCTATATACATCAGTCACCTACACCATGTCAGTCCCCTGTAGTCAAAACCTCAGAACCCCAGCGGTATACGCCTCAGCTCGTCTCGAATTATCTGAACCAATGTTTGTGCTAGACGGAAAATCCTATAAAACTCTGCAAAGGAAGGCAGCCCGTTATGTGTCAAATCATCTAACTCCCATGTAGCACTCATCAGGGTAGACTGTAACCTATGTCTCATCATATAATTCGGCTGTAATGCGGCTAGTGGTCCTCGGTCTCTCTGATCAAACAAGTGCATAATCTCTCTACACTGGGCTCTCCAGTACTCAACATCCTCTCTCATAACACTGTAGTCATGATACGGTACCATATGTGGATGTGCAACATGACCTACTGACTCCTGTGACTGAACCCTCTGCATCCCTATACCTTGCTGTGGGAACCTCATCTGTAACTCTACATCGTGCTCACCCATACCCTCAACTGGAATCATCTGGAATATCTCTGGCTTTGGAGCATGTACCAGAATAGGAGGTAACGCTAGTGGTGGTGGAAGATCTGCCTCAATTCCTGGCATGAACTGATGCTCTACTGGAAGTGGAGGTGGAAGCATCCGCTCAAAGAACTCCAACATATCAAACATCTCTACTGGATCATGAACTATCCCTGGCACTGGTGGTGCTGGCTCCTGGGGCAATGGGGGAGGAGGTGGAGGAGGTGGAAACATAAACTCAGATACTGGTGGAATAACTGGTGCAACTGGTCCTGTAACTGTCCTTTCAGAAGAACCTGAATAACCTGACTGTTAGGTCACACACACTGTAGAAGGGGGTTGAATACAGTGTTGACCACAATCAAATCAAATATAAGACTCAAGTAACAGAATACAGATTTTATTCAACACACTAAACTTTGTTATAATATGGAACTGTCCTCTCTTAGTGATGAACAAATTATCACGAGAGCTGCTAGGGTTATAATGAATAATAATTTCGATTATGATAACACATATAGTGTAAATCCTATGCTTGTGTTTATATACTACACAGTTATAAGATAAACTTCTAATTAATATTGAATATAATTCTGCTTCCTAAAATATATCAATCAGTTATCTTTTTTTCCAAGTATTCTGTTCTTTATAGAATTCTTTATTCATGCATATCTCTTCTTGTATTTGTCTTGATCTTCTTTTCTTTCAATCAGCCGCCTTCCTTATCTGAAAGTCTCCTTAAGTCCTGATATTATCTCCTGATAAATATCTCCTGTTAACTTAAGTTCTAATAACTTAAGTTCTGATATCTTAAGTTCTGACTTCAGTATAAGTACTGATTTCCAGTTAAGTACTGATTTGTCTTGTTAAGTAAGATCTGAAAACTAAACACAAATCATATTAGACATGACATCACAAATATATCTAAAATCTCCCCCAACTTGTAAATTAGCATAATATACAAGTTTAACAGATATTTGATGATGTCAAAAACATTAAGTACAAATGCATGAGAATTTGACTAGATAACTACAACTTACAGTCCTTTCAGCTTTACCATCCTTAAGATCTGATATCAGCTTCAGTCTGTATACACTTCAGAATTTAAGCAGTTGTACATCTTCGACTTGGCTTCAATTTCTGATCTTTATGATGTCAGGATTTGTTTAGAGATATTTCTTCAAAAGACATCTCTCAGCATATTCAAGTTCATTGACCATCCTCCTTTTAGCACTTTTCAATTCAGCTGTATCTTCACCAGTTTGAAAAATAGCAGCCCTGAGATCATTTATTTTAGCTTTCCTTATGTCCTGATCAAGTCTGATCAAATATGTTTTGTCAGACTCTAGATTGAATTCCACAGCCTTATAACCCAGAAAAGTAGTTATGATCTTAGCAGTGTTAGGCTTCATTTCAACAATATCACCTTTGTGATCTCTGTACTTGGGACAGTATGGGCTGTCAGACTTTACAGAGTAAAGCTTCTTTTGTCTTTAAATTTGTGACTTTAAATAACATGCAGCACCATCTGTTAATCTATTTTTCACTTGAAGTAAAAATAGAACATGCTCCGGTTCTTCAAAATACTTCAGTGAAATAGCATTCTTCCTGATCTGGAATACCCTACCATTTGTCATAAAATATAACATGGTGTGTTCTTTCAAAACAGAATGGTAAACCATTTGTACAGATTCAAGTTGATTCAATCTTTCAGGAGTTGCTCCTACTCCTGGTTCACTTAAGGAAGTTGGATCATTGGTAGTGTTGTGTACTCTTCTTTCATCAGAACTACCCAATCCAGATTTATCTCTTGCTTCATTTCCTGTAACAACTCTTGCTTCAAAACCACTTGATGCAGTCTTCAAAGGCTCAGTCTGTTAAGCTTTGGTGAATCCTGGTAGGAGTATCTTTGAAGGTTTAACATGAGCAATGTCAGAGGTTTCCTTTTCCTTAACTTTTGATATCAAGTCAACTTGAGCTATGTCAGAGGTTGCTTGCTTCACTATCATATCAGAACTTACTAAGTCTTGACTCTGAACAACATGAGCCATGTCAGAGGTTGTTTGAGAAATATTATTTTTCATCAGAGTAAGACTAACATCTTCTTCATCAATTATTTCTTCATCCATGACTGGCATATAAACCTTTACAGGTTCATCAACTTTTTCTTTGCCCTTGGACCTTGAATCTACTTCCACTTGTGATTTAGCTTTGGTTGCCTCAGAATTTGTTCTTTCTTTTATCACAATACCCTTAAGCTTTGGAAGTTTCTTTTCAACAACAAAAGCTTTAGATTTTGTCTTGACACTTTCTTCTTTGAGTCTAGCTTCTTCTTCCTTTAGACTCTCAAAGTTCATTCCTGGATTTTCTTTAAGAAATAATTTCTTTGAAATTTCTTCATCAAGTTCCAGATGTTCACCAGAACTTATTGTTTTACCAGTATCAGAACTTATTCTTCTCCCAGTATCAGAACTTATTCCTTGACTTGTAATTCTAGCTTTACTTGATGAAAATCCTTTGCCTTGACCTTGACCTCTACCCTTATCAGAGTTACCCTGGTCATCATTTCCATCATCATTTCCCTTCAGTGTCTGAATAGATTTCCATTTGGACATAATCACTTTCTCCCCCTTTTTGGCATCAGCAGGTAAAAGAAGAGAGACAAGCAATTCCACTGAGGATTGGATCTCATTGAGTTGAGTTTGCTGAGAAGCTTGATTCTGTAGAATTTCAGCAATCTGAGTTTGTTGTTTCTCCTGAGTTTTCTCAATGTAGGCAATTCTGTCAAAGGCAGGCTTGAAAAATCTGTTCTTTTCAAGTTTCACATTCATATCTTGCTGGATCAAGGTTTCTTGAATTTTATTCACCTTGGCATGAGTTGTTGAGTGTTGACCTTGAAGGTGCCTAGTACTCAATACAGTAACTCTCAGCTGTGCCTTGAAATCATCATTTATCAGCATTTCATCAGCTTTTGCCAGATGCTCAGCAAGAATCTTTTCAGAAGGAACAAAACTAACTGTGTTCCATTCCTTAGTCCACTCCTTTCCTCTAGGAGTTTCATTCCAAGGTACCGATGCTTCCCCTCTAACAAACTTCTTGACTAAATCAGCTTTATTAACTGTTTGTTGAGGTGCATGTCCTGATGGACCAGCTGCATCAGCATCTAGATTAGTAGCAGCTTCACCAATAGTTTCAGCATTATCAGCATCAGAACTTATAGATCCCACAGTATCAGCATCCTCTGATAGAATAGCAGTATGTGAGGCAGTCGAGGTTTTAACATCATCCTCTAAATTCTGATCTATAGCTAAGTTCTGATCAACAACCAAATCTTGATACCCACCTAAAGTCTGATTTTCATCATCCAGATTCTTAATTGGTGTAGTTGGAACATCTTCATTGAAATCAGCATCTTGAATTGGTGTTGTTGGTGGAGTGAGTTGAGTTGCTGGAGCTTCCAAGTACAGAACCTCAGGCACAATCAAGTTATGAATATCAATTTCAGCACTTGTACCTGGGTCTTCAGTATGTACTTGTTCAATTATAGGTGACACATGAGGTGTTGGCACTCTGTCTTGAGCAGTTTCTGGTTGTGCAGAAGGAAGTGATTCAATAACAATTGGTTATGTTGGGATCAGAGATTCCTGACCCCCTTCCTTAGCTGCTTCCTCATCTTCTAAATCTGACTCAACTGTGTCCCTGTGAGCTCTTTGCTTTTTCATTTTCTTCAAGGGTGGAGACACTATAGGAGCTTTATCATTAGGATTTAGCTTTCTAAGCCTTTTGAGAGGCCTAGAACTCCCAGTTACAGTATCTTTCTGAGAAGAGACCTTCTCAGCTTCTACAACAACAGGTTTTGAAATAGGAACCTGTTCCTCCAATGTTTTCTCAAATCATATAAATTTATTCTTGACCATTATTAAATCAAAACATTCATCACATGATAAAATTTAAAATTGATGAAGTAAAGATTAACAAATTGCAATTAAAATATGCACAGTCACAAAATTTGAGAAACAACGATCAAATCTTGCAATTAAATTAAAATTTCATTCACATATCAGATGATTACATTTGATGAAATTTATCAATTACATGCAAAAGTACAAGATAGACCTAATCTTAGAATCTTAGCATCAATAGCCTTAGTCCTAGTCTAAGAAGACCTAACGACTAGCTTCTTCTGCTGCTGACGAAGAGCACTGCAAGACGAATGATTCGTTCTTGCTGACGGAGAGCTTCTCTCCTTTCCTCTTCCAGACGATCACAATGGAGATGATAGTCCATATAAAAGAATAAGAGGTATGTGTGAACCTCTTGTGGAACTGAGTTCCAGATCTCTTCAGGAATGACAGTTACATGCCACTCCTGTCGCCAATCATCACAACTCAACTCGATATTGAAAGTATCATAGTTCAGGAGCAAGTTGAAATGAACCATGTTTTTGATGAGTTTGAAAAAAAAATGAGTTTGTGAGAAAATGAAAGATGTATTGGCTGGAAAGAGTAGTTGGTTTAAATAACCAATAGAATACCAAGAGACGCAAGAAGTATTGAATAGTTACAGAGAATGTGAAAAGTCACCAAGAAAATTTAATTTTGATTTTCTAATGCATATTACTTAATACCAGCAATGCATTTGGGTCTTCCCTTCCACATTTTTACTCTCGATCTCAAAGGAGTACCTGATTTTTTATTTCTTTTCTTTTCTTTTTCTTTTGATAAGTGAGGCTTATCAGCACTTAGTACATCCATCAAATTTACTAACATCAGAACTTAACAGATAAGAAGCACTATTCTAGTTTTTGACTTAGTAATAAGATACACAAAGTAAACTTCAACTAAGCTCAATATCATAATTTGCTTGTGTTAAAAGATTTCCACATAAACAATTACTTCAAACATGGGATCTTTAGTATTTAAAGACTACTAGGTCATCATCTAGCACAGTTATCCTCATTGGATTGAATAGTCATAGAAACATTCATATCACTATCAGAATTTAGAAATTCACATCAGACAACAATCAACACTTAGAAAATTTCAATTTAAGCACAAAATACACAAAAATAGTAATATCTGTAAATACTGATCATAAATTTTGATGTATCAGAACATAAACTAAGCATATTTAGAGAAAGAACCTGAAACCATTCCAAGTTCATTTACCAATCTTGTAAAAGTAGCTTCACACAGTGGTTTTGTGAAGATATCTGCTAGTTGTTGATCTGTTGGAACAAAATAAAATTCTACTGTACCTTCATCCATATGTTCCCTTATGAAGTGGTACCTAATGCTGATGTGCTTTGTCATTGAGTGTTGAACTGGATTACCTGTCATAGCAATAGCACTTTGATTATCACAGTAAATAGGGATTTTAGAATATATTAACCCATAATCCAGTAACTGATTCTTCATCCAAAGAATCTGTGCACAACAGCTTCCTACAGCAATGTACTCTGCTTCTACAGTTGATGTGGAAATTGACTTCTGTTTCTTGCTAAACCAAGAAATCAATCTGCCTCCAAGAAATTGGCAGCTTCCACTTGTGCTTTTCCTGTCAATTTTGCATCCTGCAAAATCTGCATCTGAGTAACCTATTAGCTTAAAATCTGATTCTCTAGGATACCACAATCCCAGATCAGCTGTACCCTTAAGGTACTTGAAAATTCTTTTCACAACTGTTAAGTGAGGTTCTCTTGGATCTGCTTAAAATCTTGCACAAAGATAGGTAGCATACATGATATCAGGTCTACTTGCAGTTAGATAGAGTACTGAGCCAATCATACCTCTATAATCAGTAATATCTACTGATGTACCAGTATCCTTATCCAATTTTGTTACAGTGGCCATATGAGTAGATGTACTTGAACAATCTTGCGTTCCAAACTTCTTCAACAAATTTCTGGTGTACTTAGACTGACAAATAAAAGTTCCTTCTTCATTCTGCTTGACTTGAAGGCCCAGAAAATAACTAAGTTCTCCCATCATACTCATTTGATATCTTGACTGCATCAGCTTGGCAAACTTCTTACAAAGTTTGTCATTTGTAGAACCAAAAATGATATCATCAACATATATCTACACCAAAAGTAAGTCCTTTCCATGGTTGAGATAGAATAAAGTTTTGTCAATTGTCCCTCTGTTAAATCCACTTTCCAGAAGAAACTGAGCTAATGTCTCATACCATGCTCTTGGAGCTTGCTTAAGGCCATAAAGTGCTTTATCAAGCCTATAGACATGATTAGGAAATTTAGGGTCTATAAAGCCTGGAGGTTGTTCAACATATACTTTCTCTTCTAATTCTCCATTAAGAAAAGCACTTTTCACATCCATTTGAAAGACTGTAAACTTTTTGTGAGCAACATAAGCCAAAAATATCCTTATAGATTCCAATCTAGCAACTGGTGCAAATGTTTCATCATAATCAATTCCCTCATGTTGAGAGTATCCTTTTGCAACCAGCCTTGCTTTATTCCTTGTAATTATGCCATCACTATCAGTTTTGTTTCTGAACACCCACTTTGTACCAACAACAGATCTGTTATTTGGTCTTGGCACTAGGGTCCAGACTTTGTTTCTTTCAAATTCATTTAACTCTTCCTGCATTGCTTGCACCCAATCAGCATCTTGAAGAGCTTCTTCCACTTTCTTTGGTTCAGTCTGAGAATGAAAAGAATGATAGAGATATTCATTTGATGTAGCTGTTCTAGTTCTGACACCTGCATCAGGATTTCCAATAATTAAGTCAGGTGTATGTGCTTTAGTCCACTTCCTTGCAGATGGAAGGTTATCTCTAGAACTGGATGCTCCCCCATGAGATTTGTTCTTTGGTCTTGGCACTAGGGTCCAGACTTTGTTTCTTTCAAATTCATTTAACTCTTCCTGCATTGCTTGCACCAAATCAGCATCTTGAAGAGCTTCTTCCACTTTCTTTGGTTCAGTCTGAGAAAGAAAAGAATGATAGAGACATTCATTTGATGTAGCTGTTCTAGTTCTGACACCTGCATCAGGATTTCCAATAATTAAGTCAGGTGTATGTGCTTTAGTCCACTTCCTTGCAGATAGAAGGTTATCTCTAGAACTGGATGCTCCCCCATGATCCATGCTGTCTCCATCAACATTTTCTGATGCTCCCCCTGAAATTATGCTCTCTGAGTTGGATCCTTCAGAATTTGAGTTTCCAGAAATATCAGAACATGAGTTTCCAGAATTATCAGAACTTGGCCAATCAGAACTTGATGAATCAGAACTTGAAGAGCCCGTTGTAGATTCTGATGCTTCTTGAGATGTGGTTGGATCTTCAATATGCTCCCCCTGCACAGGTGCATCTTGCATTGGCGTAGTCACCACAGTTTCAATAACATCAGAGTTTAATCCATCAGAGTTTGCAGTATCAGGTTTTAGACTGTCATGATTTAGACTATTAGGATTTACAGAATCAGAATTTAAAACTTCATTTTCGAATCTCAGCTGATTATGATCATTGAAATCTTCAAGTCCAGTAATCTTCTTATCATCAAAAGAGACATTGATAGATTCTATGATAACCCTTGTTCTTAAATTGTAGACTCTGAAGGCTTTTGTGGAAAGTGGATATCCAACAAAAATTCCTTCATTAGCTTTTAGATCAAATTTGGATAGCTATTCAGGATGAGTCTTAAGAACAAAATACTTGCATCCAAATACATGAAAATACTTCAGATTTGGCTTCTTTTTCTTCACCATTTCATATGGTGTCTTTCCATGCTTGTTGATAAGTGTTGCATTCTGAGTAAAACAAGCAGTCTGCACAGCTTCAGCCCAAAAATAGGTTGGTAACTTTGCTTCATCAAGCATAGTTCGTGTAGATTCAATAAGAGTTCTATTATTTCTTTCAACAACTCTATTTTGCTGTGGAGTTCCAGGAGCAGAGAATTCCTGCTTGATTCCATGGTCTTTGCAGAACTCTTCCATAATCAAATTCTTGAACTCAGTGCCATTATCACTCCTTATGATTTTCACAGAGTCTTTGACCAATTTATCCAGTTGTTTGACATGATCAATCAAGATAGATGTAGTTTCACTTTTTGTGAGCAAGAAATACACCCATGTGTATCTGGTGAACTCATCCACTATGACCATAGCATTTTTCTTCTTTCCAATAGACATGACATTCACTGGACCAAATAGATCAACATGTAGTAGGTGATAAGGCTCAAGAATTGAAGATTCAGTCTTGCTCTTGAATGAAGATTTTCTTTGTTTTGCCTTCTGACATGAATCACAAAGGCCATCAGGAGCAAATACTGATTTTGGCAGTCCTCTTACAAGATCTTTCTTGACTAGTTCATTTATATTGTTGAAATTTAAATGAGAGAGTTTCTTGTGCCAATTCCAGCTTTCTTCAATTGATGCTCTACTTAACAGACAGATTGCAGAACCATCAGAACTTGTTGAAAGCTTGGCTTCATAAATGTTACCATGCCTGTATCCTTTCAGAACAACTTTGCCTGTAGATTTGCTTACAACTTCACAGTGTTCTTCAAAGAAATCCACATGATAACCTATGTCACAGATTTGACTAACACTCAGTAAATTGTGTTTAAGTCCTGAGACAGGAGCTACTTTTTTAATGATGACATTCCCACGATTGATATTGCCATATCCCAGAGTTTTTCCAATGTTGCCATCTCCATAAGAAACACCTGGGCCATCTTTCTCCACAAAGTCTGATAGCAGGGCTTTATTTCCAGTCATATGTCCTGAACATCCACTGTCCAGAACTAGGATGTTCTTCCTGTTGCCCTGCAATCACAAAGACCACTAATGATTAGTTTTAAGGACCCAGACTTGCTTGGATCCTTTGGCCTTATTAAGTTTGTTAACATTTACAGCAGATTTAGCATCAGAGTTTATGTTAACAGTTTTCTTATCAGAATTTGCAATATCAGACTTTGCATCAGAACTTACACTAGAAGGAATAATGCTAACTTTCTTTAAAGAAGGTTTTATTTGATAATAATCATAGTACAAACTATGATATTCCTTACAAGTATAAATGGAATGCCATAAACTACCACAATGAAAACAAGGTTTTTGTGGCTTATATCTAATAGACTTACTCTTAACTCCTGACTTTGAGGGTAAGGAGTTTATGTTCTTATTCTTCCTGCAAAAAGAAGCCAGATGATTAGAATTTCCACAGTTATGACATGTTTTTCTAGGAGCATTAGGAACAGGCTTATAATTGTTACTTTTGTTCACACCTTCCTTTCCATTCCTATTTTTCCTAGGTGGCTTTAACTTGTTTACATTTTTAACCTGTTTCAGCTTATGCTTAAGCTGCTTCTTAGTCATTAAGCCTATGTTAACTTCAGTTGGCTTATCCTGTTTAGGTTTGTCAGAAGTTAATTTCTCCTTAACTTCTGATTTCTCAATATCAGACTTTGCGGTTACAAACTTAACAGGATTTACCTTTGGTTTTTGTTTAACAACTATAGGCTCAGTTTCTACAGTTCCCTTATCATTCTTATCATCTCCATAACCTAAGCCCTCTTTCCAGTTTCCACTACTTAACAAATTCTGAGTTGTTCTGCCAGAGTTAGTCCAAGTCCTATAATCTCTCTTTCCTTTTCTAAATCAGTTTTTAGAGATTCATTCATTTTAAGTACTTCATCCCTAACATAAAAGGCATCATCTCTATCTTTCTGAGTTTGAAGGAACATGACTAACTCTTTTTCTAAATAATCATTCCTCTTTTTATAAGCAAGATTTTCAGAAGTTAATCATTTACATGTTAAAGTTTGATCTCTATAACTAATGAACATAGTTTTAAGATATCTTCTCAACTCAGTAATATCATCAATATGAAAGGCATAAGTAGTTTGAGGTATCTTTAACTCAGCAGCATCAAAACTGCTATCAGTATTTGCCATTAAAGCATAGTTCACCTCACTTTCAGAATCTGAAGTGTCTGTCCATCTTTTCTTCTTTGTGACATGTGCTTTGCCTTTGTCACTCTTCACTTTCTTGTAATCAGGAGATATGTGGCCTTTCTCACCACAATTGTAGCTTTTGACAATTGAGTAATCTCTACTGTCAGACTTCCCTCCTTTGCCTTCAGATTTTCTGAAACCTCTCTTATCAGAACTTGCACCTTTCCTGGAAAACTTCTTTCCCTTTCTGAATTTCCTGTATGCAATTCTTGTGATTCCTTTAACCATAAGAGCACACAGCTTCATCATCTCTTCATCAGGATCCATCTCAGGTAAGCTTTCAGTTTCTGAGTCATCATCACTATCAGAACTTGATGACTCAGTATCAGACTTTGTGATGAGAGCTTTTCCCTTGCCTTTTCTTGAGGCAGCTACTTTGGGGACATCCTCCTCAGCCTTAAGAGCAACTTTCCTTGACTTTCTTCCATTCCTCTTGCTTCTTTGTTCCATCTCAAGTTCATGAGTCTTGAGCATCCCATAAATTTCATCAAGAGTTGTTTCATCAAGAACATAGTTGTCTCTTATAGTGGTGGCCTTCAAATCCCAACTTTCAGGAAGAGCTAACAGAAATTTAAGATTTGAATCTTCAAGTTCATATTCCTTGTCCACTAGTGACAGATCATTCAAGAGTTTGACAAATCTGTCATATAATGCAGTTAATGACTTATCAGGTTTTGAGTCAAAGTGCTCATACTCTTGAGTGAGTATAGTCATCCTGTTCTTCTTAATTGAATCAGTTCCCTGACATCTTGTTTCCAAGGCATCCCATATTTCCTTTGCAGTCTTGCAGTTGATTACCCTGTTTGACATGACATTATCAATGGCACTATGCAGCAAATGTCGTGCCTTTGTATCCTTAGCAATAGATGAGATATCTTCAGCTGTATATTCAATTTTCTCCTTTGGTACTATCTGTGCTGGCTGATCTGCAACTACAACAGAGAGATTGGTTGACTTATGTGGTCCTTCATTGATTCTGTCAAGGTATTCTGGATCTGTAGCTTCCAAGAACATAGACATCCTCACCTTCCATATGGGATATTCAGATGGTTTCAGTATGGGAACCCTAATAGTCTCATATCGATTATGGATTTGAGTCTTTGGAGGTTCTTCAGTTTTGGTGGGCTTGGTTAAAGTTTGTGTTTCTTCAGACATGATTGTTTTTGGATCGTTTTTGTTTGTGTGTTAACAGATTGCTCTGATACCACTTGTTAGGTCACACACACTGTAGAAGGGGGTTGAATACAGTGTTTACTATAATCAAATGAAATATAAGAACTCAAGTAACAGAAAATAGATTTTATTCAACACACTAAACTCTGTTACAATATGGAACTCTCCTCTCTCAGTGATGAACAAATTATCACGAGAGCTGCTAGGGTTACAATGAATAATAATTTCGATTATGATAACACATATAGTGTAAACCCTATGCCTCTGTTTATACTACTACATAGTTATAAGATAAAATTCTAATTGATATTGAATATAATTCTGCTTCCTAAAATATATCAATCAGTTATCTTTTCTTCCAAGTATTCTATTATTCATAGAATTCTTTCTTCATGCATATCTCTTATTATATATGTCTTGATCTTCTTTCCTTTCAATCAGCCGCCTTCCTTATCTGAAAGTCTCCTTAAGTCCTGATATTATCTCCTGATAACTTAAGTTCTGATAACTTAAGTTCTGATATCTTAAGTTCTGACTTCAGTATAAGTATTGATTTCTAGTTAAGTATTTATTTGTCCTGTTAAATAAGATCTGAAAACTAAACACAAATTATATTAGACATGACATCACAAATATATCTAACACTGACGATGCCATCTGATTATATACCAAAGAAAGAAGAAATGTCACTAAGTAATCCTAAAACTTATACTTTCCTATTCTAATCTGATCTAAATCCTAACACTACTCTTCCTTGTTGACTATTCATATCCTAGGTGATCTCCCTATCTTATCCTAGTCCTAATGTTCTTATTTTCAGGGACCAAACCTACAACTCTGAAGACAAACCTGTAACGCCCTCCAGACCCGGGGTATAAGTCTGGGGGTTACTAGCTAATCTCCAAACCTGTACAATCTGAATAATAATAACAATAAAATGTATCTAAACCCCTTTAACACTAACCAGGATCTTTTTAGGTTGAAGTATAAAAACAAGAACCACTAACTACTTTATTACAAACCAAATTTAAAATCTTACAAACTCTTATTATTACAAACTATTGTCTAACCAGTTTTAAACTAATTTTATTTTTTTATTCAAACACACACACAAACTATCTACACTCCACCTGTTCGAGCAACTCAAAGCTTTCTTCCTAGATTGGGATCAACACCTTGGGTATGAGAGGATCCCGAGGCTTGACCCGCTTCTTTACCACTCGAGTCCTGATGGGTTTCATATTCCTTCTTAACTGATAATAATAAGGTGAATAACAACAAAAAGGTGGTGAGCCAAAATTGCTCAACAAGTCCGCAAAAATAAATAGTGTTAAAGCTGTTTAAATGTATCGGTAATTTGGGTACATCTGCAAAGATATAACCCTACGAGAATAGAAAGAAGGCCACTGCTGGCGAGTACAAAGGAATTAAACTGGACACAAGTTCGCATCTATACCCTGCTGATCATCCAGGATACAGTGCAAATCTATATTTCACTATATAGATCCAATCGGGCACCCAGACACTACGGCCCATCTCAAGGATCCGATTATGTCCCGGTCCTTAAGATTAAGTAAAGCTTAATCCCTAAAATATCATTATCCAGTCCATGGAGTAGCAACCAGAACAATCGGTATTGTTATGGATAAAAAACTAATATATATAATTGTTGTATTTAGTACTAAGGAACGTGAGCTTCAAGGCTCGATTTGACTGCTCTTGTGTTTCGTGACTCAATCTGCCTTAACAAGATGCCTACGTACCTTGCTGATTGCCAAGGATCAAGTCAAAAAACGTAGTTCTTGGTTTGTGGGGTGAGGCCCCTTATATAGATGTGGGAGTCCTTGAATTGGACTTGGTATAGGAGACTTGGTGGACAAGCCTCTGAATTAGGATAGACTTAGGAGTCCTAGGAAGTAGGAAGCTGATTCCTTATCCTTTTAGGTCCCCTTGAGGCTAATCTATAAGGATTTATATCCTTATCGGGACTCTTCTCAATAGCTGATTTTTCCCTTATTAATTAATTACGAAATTAATTAATAATCAGGGCTTTTGGGCCTTTTTTATTCCACCAGGCCTGATCTGGTCCATCAGGCTTAACCTTTCTGGTCTGAATATTATACATCTTATTATTGGTCATAGCAGCCCATTAATTATAAAATTAGGACTTATTTATCCCTATCATTTGCCCCCCAACTTTTGGGAAACATTGATTAGGTTTCGCGGAAGTTAAATCTATTCGTTCCCTTATAGGGTTTCGTTTTACGTAAAGTGTGGAGCGACCTACACATTTACAATGAATCTTCCTTTTATTCAGAAATTATCTTAATTTCCAGGAATTTTTCCCTAATTTTCTGGGATTTTTCCTAATTTTCTGGGATTTTTCCCTAATTTTCTGGGATTTATCCTTAATTTCTGGATTTTTCCCTTAATTTTCTGGGATTTATCCTTAATTTCTGGATTTTTTCCCTTAATTTCTGGAATTTATCCTTTATTTCTGAAAATATTAACATTTTTCAGAAAATATTTAAGGAATTTTTCCTATTTTCCTGGATTTTTTCCCTAATTTCTGGGATTTATCCTTTAATTTTATGGATTTATTCCTTATTTCTGAATATATTAACATTTTTCAGAAATTATTAAGGAATTTCCTTATTTTTCTGGATTTTTTCCCTAATTTCTGGGATTTATCCTTTAATTTCTGGATTTATTCCTTATTTCTGAAAATATTAACATTTTTCAGAAATTATTTAAGGAATTTCCTTATTTTTTTGTAATTTTCCAGGATTTTTTCTTCCCTTTTTCTTCCTTTTTTCTTCCTTTTTTCTTCCTTCTTTTTTTTATATACAATTTTCGACCAGGAATCCATTCGACCAGGATCCTGGTCGAATTAACCTCCATATTGCCCTGGTCGACAGCCTTTCGAGCAGGAGTATTTCGAGCAGAAGTCCTGGTCGAATTTCGGCCAGGATTTTTTCCCTTTTTTTTTTTTTTGTCGACTAGGATGTTTTCGACTAGGATTTTCGTCCCTTTCGGTCAGGATCTCCATTTTTGACCGAATTAACCATCAACTTGTGCCTTGATCGAAGCTTTTTTGAGCAGGATTGATTCGACCAGGAATATATATTGTCTCCTGGTCGACAGGGTCAAGGAACTAATTCTATTCTGGTATTTTGGTCGAAGGAATATCATTTTTGACCAAGAATTTTGGTCAGAATTCCTTTCTTGACCGAATTAGCTTCTTTTATCAGCCCTAGTCGAGGGAAATTCGAACTCAGAACATTTCGACCAGGATTTCTCTGTGCTTTTTGGTCGACAGGGCAAGAACGTATGCATGTATATAAATTTTTGTACACACTTGGATTTAGGCCCCTTATGCTGGGCTAAAACTTGGGCCCATTTTAACTGGGCTCATTCTCTTACTGGGCTTCACAGGCCTTTCAATTGGGCCTCTAATTCTGGGCTTTCAATTTGGGCCAACATTTGGGTTCAGGCCAAAAAATTTTTTATCTTAGTGGGACTTCTTTTCCACCCCTAAATCATTTGGGCCTCTTTCAACACTTGGGCCCTTAACTGGGCTTTTGTTTTCTAAACCCAAACTCCAAATTACTCTAGGATTGTTTCTGGATTCTTCCAGAATCTTCAAAAAAACTCAAGTTTTTCTCTTAATTTTTCCAGGAATTTTCTGGATAATTCCAGAACCTTCTTATTTTTGGGCTCAAATGGGCTTTTTGAGGCCCAAATCCCCTTCTTCTTGGCTATAAAAAGGTGGGATGAGAGTGTGTTTCCTCACACCTCTCATTTCACTTCTCCACTCATCCTACAAATTTCTCCCTTTTCTCTTCCTTTAGTTTTTTTTTGGCCACTCCTCCCTTCAAGACTTTCAGGTTTTCTAGGCTTTACTAATGGCTGACAAGAATTCCGAGAGAGCGGCGAAGATTGCCTCGGCTTCAAAACGAGGTAAGGATATCGAGATCCGTTCTTCGTACATGTCTTTAATCGATATGATTAACACTAGGGGGGATGAATATCCCTCTACTGCACATCTCGATTCTTTTAATCATTGTAACACTTGGCACAACATTGATTTCAATAAACTAAATGCTCGTTATAACGTCCTTCCTCCTTTTAGATTAGTTCCAGTCTCTGGTGGTGACCGTACTTACCACTGTAGACCCGACACTCTCTTCATTTACACAGATGCCCTTAATGCTGGGCTTAGGTTTTCTTTCCATCCTTTTATTCCTCATCTTTTGGCTGATTTACAAATCAACCCGTGTCAGCTTCCTCCAAACGCCTGGAGGAATATTCTATGTTTTATGGTTTGTTGTCTTAGGGAGGGCTTTCCTCTTTCTGTAGCCGTTTTTAGGAAGGTCTTTCAGTGTTATAATAGTTCTTCCAATATCTGTGGTTGGGTCTATGTCAAGCAAAGGCCCAAAAGCAAACATATCTTTAACAGCGCCTCTATTCCTGATAATAATCAAAATTGGAGGAATAGTTTCGTTGGGTTACGTCGGAAAATGGTGACTGGGGCACACTTTTTCGATCTTCCTTCGGGAAGGTCAGTGATGGTAGCCTCAAATCCATTCACTTAACTCCTGAAGAAACTATTATTTATAATGGGCTTACTCAGGATGATGGCACCACCACCAGCTGGACTCTCTTAGAGGAGTTTTCCCTGATTCATGTGGGACTATCCTCTGTTTCTCAACAGGGTATTTTTCTTCCCTTCTCAATTTTACTTCATTTCATGCATTATTAACATCACTTATTTTGTCCTTTGCTTGTTTCAGCTGCTAAGGAGATTAACGAGGACAATGTTCTTTTGGTGAGGAAACAGCTAGGAGGAAGAAAGCTCGGCTCGCAGGCCTAGACACCCGGGGAAAGGCCACGGAGCCTATCTTTTTGAAGAAGCACAAAGAGCTATAGGGGATGGCTTCAAATGAAGGAGCTGGAGGCCATGGTGCTCCTATCACTGCTGCTGCCCCCTACTGCTGCTGCCACAGGCGCTTTCAGCCCTTCTGGGGATTCCGCCGAGGGGACACCGTTAGTTGGTTCCACGAAACATGATTGGGATTGGTCCTACCATAGCGTGACTCCAAGGACTTTACTGATGTGGTGGCCACCCCTGATCTTGAGAGGATTAAGCTCATGGGAGCTCAGTCTCTGGCTTCGGTATGCCTTCTCTTTTTTGAACTTATTTTCATTCTGTAGCATTTTCTTGCCTTATACTTTGTTAATTGCTTTGTTCCAGTCTAACGCCTACTTTCAAGGCGCTGTGAGCAAGCCGAATCGTGGAAGCGGGCTTCTGATAAGGCCGATAATGCCCCTCAGGAGGCTACAGAAGAAGTATGCTACCCTGGAGAAGAAGCTCAAGCGCAAGGAGGAAGAATCGGAGCGTCTAACGCCGAGCTGGTGGTACTATCAGGCGGAGAAGGATAAGCTATAGACAACTATCTGGAAGCGGAGGAGTTTGCCCAATCCATGAGGATTAGGGATGATTCAGTCTTTCCGGGTTTTTGTAGGAATGGTTGGGACACGGCCCCTTGGGACCTGTGAACGAGGCTTGTCCTGATATTAACCCGGACGGAACACATCTGCCCTGATGACGAGGCTTTGCTACAGAGTTTCGTACCCGAGTCGTTAGTAGTTGTCTCGGACCATGTTCCTCAGGATCCACTCCTTTCTCTCCGAGTCTTCTTCCAGACCTGCTGAGGACGACAGCTCTTCTCACCTCCTCCGAGACGAAGAGACATCCAGAGAGAGTGGAGAGGATGATGATATGGATGCCGAGGGCACCTCAGCTCTTAGAGCTTTTTCAGCCCTGCGTGGCTTGTTTTATTTTCGAGACTTTTTTATCAAATTTCTTGTAATATTATCTGATCTTTTTTATCACCTTTTATGCTTGCATCCATGCATTTGGTTTTTATTCGTTAGGCCACAAACATACTTTGAAGAATTCATGAATTTCATAAAATTGTCTGGGATTCGTCCCTTACACAAGTCTTAATAAACTTCGTAATAAAACTAAAACATATAAATCCTAAGCAAGCAAAGCTTCAAGGTGCTTTTCAACCTACTCGCCATCCTGACGAGTGAGAATCGTATCCGGCTGCCCTACACATAGTAAACCTTCAGGTTTTGTGCATGCCAAGTTCTCGGGACTTCAAAACCATCCATAGTCTCTAGCTTGTAGGTTCCTCTACCTTGAACACTCTTGACTCTGTACGGCCCTTCGGGGCAAGCTTCCCTTTTTGTCCTACACCAGATGCTTCTATCTTCCTCAAGACTAGATCGCCTTGTTTAAAAACCTTTCTTTAACCCTTAGGTTGTAGTAGAATGAAGCCTTTTTCTGATATTCTACTATCTTTGCATGTGCTATCTCGCACTTCATCGATCAATCCAGGGCTAACCTTGCCCTTCCTCATTTTCTTCTGCATTGAAAGCCTGAATCCTTGGAGAGGAATGTGATATCTCCACGGAACTACTGCTTCTGCCCCATATGCCAACATGAAGGAGTTGCTCCTGTCGTGACTCTACAGGTAGTCCTGTAGGCCCATAATATTGGAAGTATCTCATCTACCCAATTATTTCTTGACTTCTCGATCCTCTTCTTTAGTCCATCCAGGATTATCCGATTTGCTACCTCTGCTTGCCATTGGCTTGCGGGTGAGCCACAGAGGTGAATCGTAACTCAATTTCATTTTCTTCACAATACTTCTTGAATTCCTCATTGTTGAATTGTGTTCCATTGTCAGTGACGAGGATACGGGGAATTCCATATCGGCACATAATGTTTTCCCACAGGAATTGTGCAACCTGCTTAGTAGTGATTTTGGCCAAGGGTTTGGCTTCGATCCACTTGGTGAAATAATCAATGGCTACAATCAGAAATTTCCTTTGTGCCGTGGCCATAGGAAAAGGCCCTAGAATATCCATCCCCCACATGGCAAAGGGAATAGGCGAGTTGATAGAGGTCAGCATCTCGGGGGGTTGTCTAACACTGGTGCATGCTTTGACAGCGATCACACTTCTTCACATATTCTTTGGCATCAGCCATCATTTCTGGCCAATAGAAGCCTAAACGGTTATCTTATGAGCCAAGGCCCTGCCCCCCAAGTGTTGCCCAAATACCTTCATGCACTTCCTCAAGAGCCAAGCGTGCCTCATCGGGCCTGAGACACCTCAAGTAAGGAACCACGAAAGATCTTTATAGAATCCCATCTATCAAGAGTACCTTAGTGCTCGAGTTAACTTCCGTGCCTCAGTTGTATCACTTGGCAACCAACCGGTCTGAATGTGAGCCTTGATGGGATCAATCCATGACGTCCCCAAGCCTAGGGAGCCACAAGCTTAACATCTATGCTCGTGTCTTCAAAACACGGAAGTACACACTTCCTGAACTTTCTTCAATCTCAGACGAAGCGAACTTTGATAGCGCATCTGCTTTAGCATTTTCTTCCCTTGGAATGTGTTCAACATGGCATTCATTAAATTGGGTCATCACAGCCCTTACTAGGCGAACATACTTAGCCATCGTATCATCCCTTGCCTCAAATTCTCCCTTTACCTGGGATATGATCAGCTTCGAGTCTCCACGGACCTTTAAGTTTTTGACTCTAAGTGTCCCAGCTAGACCAAGGCCAGCAATCAGGGCTTCATACTCTGCCTCATTGTTTGTGGTTGGGAAGTCTAGCTTCATAGCATACTCAATTAGAATCCATCAGGGCTTTGCAAAACCAACCCTGCTCCACTGGAATTTGTTTTTGATGCTCCATCAAAATAGAGAACCCAATATTCTTTCTCCTTGTCCCCATTGTCGACTCCCTTGTCTTGAGGTATGGTATCTTCCTGCCCCCCGACTTCTTGGTTGGGTATGGTACATTCCACCACGAAGTCAGCTAGTGCCTGGGCTTTTATGGCCGTACGTGGCTTATACTTGAGATCGAACTCTCCCAACTCTATTGCCCACTTAATCAGTCTCCCACTTGCCTTGGGACTGTGAATGATATTTCTCAGTGGCTGATTTGTTAGCACTTCAATTGGTGAGCTTGAAAATAAGGACGCAGCTTTCTTGAAGCCATTACCAAGGCTAAAGCGAATTTCTCAATTGAATAATTCAACTCAGCACCATGCAAATTTTGCTGACATAGTATACGGGTTTCTGGACTTTCAGTTCCTCCTTAACCAACACCGCGCTCAAGGCGCTTTCTGAAACAGCCAAGTACAAGAATAAAACTTCACTCAGAACTGGCTTGGCCAACAACGGGGCCTGGCCCATATACTTCTTTAACTCTTCAAATGCCTTCTGATTTTCCTCACTCCATACAAAGTCTTTAATGTTCTTTAATGACTTGAAGAATGACAAGCACTTGTCTCCTGACTTGGAGATGAATCGTCCTAGCGCAGCAACCCTTCCTGTGAGCTTCTGAACATCCTTGACAGTTTTTGGGGTTCCATGTCCAGGATTGCCTTTATTTTATCGGGGTTAGCCTCAATTCCCCTCTTTGAGACCATCAATCCCAAGAATTTTCCAGATCCTACTCCGAAAGCACACTTCGTGGATTCAACATCATCTTGTGGTACCTCAGGACCTCAAAAGCTTCCCTCAAATGGGTTATATGATCAGTCTTTACTAGACTCTTGACTAGCATGTCATCAACATAGACTTCCATAGTCTTCCCAATAAGATCCTTAAAAATTTTATTCACCAACCTTGATAGGTGGCTCCTGCATTCTTGAGACCAAACGCCATAACAAGATAACAATAAACACCAAAGTCAGTGATAAATGATACCTTTGGAATGTCATCCTTATGCATTTTGATCTGGTTGTATCCGCTAAACCATCCATGAAACTCAGCATCTCATGTCCAGCGGTGGCATCAATCAAAGTATCAATTCTAGGCAGCGGAAAACAGTCTTTGGGGCATGCATCATTCAGATCGTGAAGTCTATACACATCCTCCACTTTCCATTAGCCTTCTTCACCATTACAGGGTTTGCTAACCACTCCGGAAATTGAATCTCCTCAATGAAACCAGCCTCTAAGAGCTTTTCCACTTCCTGTTTTAGCCTCTTGTCTTTCCGGGGCAAAATTTCTTTTCTTTTGTTTCACTGTCTTCCGGCTTGGATCCACGTTTAGCTTGTGAGTAATTAACTCCGGGTCTATGCCTGGCATATCAGCTGCTGACCATGCAAACACATCACTATTTTCTTGCAAAAATTTCACTAACTTCCCTCTAAGGGCTCCTCTAATGTGGCTCCAATGAAAGTCATCCTCTCAGGATTCTCGGGGTCTAAAGGAACCGAAACCAATTCTTCTGCTGGCCTTCCTCTATTCTCATCATTTTCTCGAACATCCATATCTTCAATAGGAAGAACCTGCCCCCCGACTCCATCTGCCCTCAAAGAGGCCACATAACAGCTTCTAGCCATTTTTTGATCTCCTCTCTTCTCCAATCCCGTTTCGGGTGGGAAACTTCATGACTGAATGGTAGGAAGAGGGGACTGCCTTGAAGGCATGTATCCCTGTTCTCCCCATGATAGCATTATAAGTTGAACTAGCCTTTACCACCACGAAATCCAGCATCTGCGTTGCTTGCCTTGGCTCCGTACCTATGGTGGTTGGCAATTTGATTATCCCTTCCACAGGACATTCTACTCCAGCAAATCCATATATCGGCATGTCGGTTGGTGTCAACTGGGAGTCGTTATACCCCATCCTTAGAAAGGTGTCGTGGAGCAAGATATCCACAGAAGCACCATTATCCACAAGGACCCTCTTAACCGGGCTATTTCCTATTATCGGTGTTATGACCAGCGGGTCGTCATGGGGAAACTTCACACCCTCTAGGTCGGAATCATCAAAAGCCAATGTTACTTCTGTCCTGGCCCTCTTCGGGGCTTCTCCAACAATATGCATAACCTCCTAGTATATGCCTTTCTGGAATTTTTGGACAATCCAGCAGCAGTTGGACCTCCAAAGATCGTGTTTATCACAGGCCCTCGAGGTCTCGGCCTCCAAAATTGTTTATAACTGGTCCTCTAGGTTGGGGATTCCGCCCCTGATCGTCTTGGTCCCTCCTACGATCTTCAAAGTTCTTCCTTCCATTATTATTTCTGTCCCCTCCATCTCCAGTATACTTGTTCAATCTTCCTTTTCGAATCAAAAACTCAATTTCATCTTTCAATTGCCTACACTCATCGGTGTCATGGCCAACATCTTTGTGAAACCTGCAATACTTGCCCTTATCTAGCTTGGCGGGATCAGCCTTCAAGGGCTTAGGCCAGCGAATATCTCTGTCTTTCTCAATCTGACTTCTGGGAGCATTCAGCTTAGCGTATTCAGTGAACTTTTGCCCAGGTCCTCCCTTCTTGGGGGTTGAATCAGGGTTTTGTTCGGTTCTAGGATATTTGTCCTTAGCGATATACTCCAAATCAGTTTTTCGTTTCTTGCCTCCAGTGGGCTCATTACTTACTACGGTCTTCCTCATACTTTCTTCAACCTTGATATACTTCCCTGCCCTCTCTTGGAGCTGCAACATGCTTCAGGGGGCGTTTGGCCAAGACATCTTGAAAAACTCATCCCTAGTTCCTTGTTGCAGTGCTATCATGGCTACCTTATCATCAAGGTCTGGGACTTTTAAAGCCTCCTTTGTAAAACGATTCAGGTAATCTCTTAAGGATTCCTTAGCTCCCTGCACAAGACTCATAAGAGATGCTGAACTTTTCTCATGGACTCTTCCACTGATGAATTGCTTAATAAAAGCCTGACTTAATTCTCTGAACGATCCAATAGAATTTGGGGGTAGGCGACTGTACCATCTTTGAGCCATACCCGACAGGGTTTGAGGGAAGGCCCGACATTTTATAGCATCATTCACGGGTTGCAGCAGCAGTGCATTAGAGAATGTCCTAACATGATTAGCGGGGTCTCCCGTGCCATCATAGGCTTTGATAGTGGGCATCTTGAATTTCCTTGAGATATGGGCATTCATTATCTCTTCTGTGAAGGGTGGAGTTGGATCATCAGGATCTCCAAGGGGAAGGAGATTGCTTGGATCAGTTCTTGGGACAGCAGCCCTTCTTCTTACCGGACCATCCAGGTCTATGATAGGAGGAGGATTTCTCCCCCTAGGAGGTATGTGGGGTCTGGTGGCTGGTGAGCCTCCAAATCACGCCTCAGCCTTTGGATTTCAGCCTCATGAGCCCTGATCTTTCCTGCACTTCTTGGGGATTCGCCCCTGGGGTGCTTTGGGGGCGTTGCCTTCCATCGGCCATTGGCTCTTTTCCAGGACGCCTCCTTCTCGGGGCCACTTCATCATCCGAAGATTCGGAGTCTCTCTCAGTGTATGGACCAGAAAATTCCCGATCCTCAGGGATAGGACCAAACCTCGTATATAGGGGGCGACCGCCCTCGTGCTTCGCTTCGCCCAGCATATCCGCTTCCTCCAACCTCAGGTGAAGGGGCATCCCATAAGGGGGGTTAGTAGTAACAATAGTTGAATATTCATACCCGACGGGTCGAGAATTCACAGGTATATGTATTTGTTGAACTTGAGGATTCGTACCTTGAATCGGGGGAGTTGTCCCTTGTGCTGAGGTTGAGTTGCCCCTGTCTGGGCTTCCCCTGAGTAGATGCATAAGTTGAATGGGGAGGAACCTCCACGGTTGATGAAATCACCTGGGTTGTCTCTGATGGTGTTCCTTCCTCTAGCTCCAATTGTTCTCTTGTTCTCGCCATGGTTGTTGTTGTTTCCCACAGACGGCGCCAAATGTTATGGATAAAACTAATATATATAATTGCTGTATTTAATACTAAGGAACGTGAGCTTCAAGGCTCGATTTGACTGCTCTTGTGTTTCGTGACTCAATCTGCCTTAACAAGATGCCTACGTACCTTGCTGATTGCCAAGGATCAAGTCAAAAAACGTAGTTCTGATTTGTGGGGTGAGGCCCCTTATATAGATGTGGGAGTCCTTGAATTGGACTTGGTATAGGAGACTTGGTGGACAAGCCTCTGAATTAGGATAGACTTAGGAGTCCTAGGAAGTAGGAAGCTGATTCCTTATCCTTTTAGGTCCCCTTGAGGCTAATCTATAAGGATTTATATCCTTATCGGGACTCTTCTCAATAGCTGATTTTTCCCTTATTAATTAATTACGAAATTAATTAATAATCAGGGCTTTTGGGCCTTTTTTTTCCACCAGGCCTGATCTGGTCCATCAGGCTTAACCTTTCTGGTCTGAATATTATACATCTTATTATTGGGCCTAGCAGCCCATTAATTATAAAATCAGGACTTATTTATCCCTATCAGGTATGCTTTGATATATTATAATCACCAGAATATACCAATGTCTGCGTAGCAATTGGAATATGAATAAGAAATAACAAGTGTGTATCAGTGTTTATGAATAAGAATCAAAAGAGTGCAAGCGTGGTATGAGTATGAAGAAATATCACTATTCTGAAATTAGAATAGCTTAGCTTCTGTTAGAGAATTAGACTGATTTAGTAATTTCGTATTTCAATTGCGTCTTGAACCAACTCCACGTTATTCCTATTGTCTAACCACGCACTTATTATTGACTCATATATTATTTATTAACAAGCAAGACTCGATTAAGCATATAATACACATAAGAACATAAGCCACATAATTATTTTTATGGTTGAATAATTTTTAGAATCAAAATCGACTCGTTGATCGCTTAACTGATCATTATATGACTCGTTTCCTATTTTTCGGGATTTATCGGATTCGTCTCGGCATGCGATTCGGCTTATAATCAAATAAATAACAAGGGTCAACTAATTTCTAGAAGAAATTAGGTTTTAATATTATTTTTAATGAAAATAATTCATTTTTCTGAGTCTAAGGGCTTTCGTTTCGCTTGAATCGGACTAACGGTCTAATTATTATCAATTAAATACAGATAAATCAATTTATTATTCAATATAAATAATTATTACTAATTGTTAAATCCTAAAACAATTTTTAAATAATTATTTAAGAAAATCAAAACTAAAATGATTTTTCTATAATTTTTGGAATTAAATACCGGGACAACACATAAGCACATAACACATAGCAATTAGGGTTTTACAGCTAATTATACTTAAATGACACATTAACACACATAATTTATTATAATTATGATATAATACATACGTAAACTTCCCAGACGTTACATCAAGCCATACTTAAAGGAGTAAATTATGTCTCTGCAGCTGCTGACATTCGGGACGAAACTGGCCAGCAATAACTGTTTCGCTGACATCAGGCCATGTACAATTATGGAGCAAGAAAATTTGTGTTAACTGGAGTAGGCAGGATTGGTTGCAGCCCAAATGCTCTGTCTAAAAGCGCGGATGGTAGAACATGTGTAAGAATCAATTCTGCAAATCAACTATTCAACAGGCTTAAGTCTCTTGTTGATGATCTCAACAGGAATCAACTAGACTCAAAATTTATATACATCAATACCTATGGAATTTTCCAGGACTTGGTCACTAGTCCTTCAAATTTTGGTACATCCATCTCCTTCACATGTCCTCGTTTACTAATTCTGAATTGACACGTAAAAGTATGAACCAAGACTACAAGTCTTAAAACTATTATGATTCCTGATTGTATTGTATTTGATTTTTCAGGTTTCATAGTTACAAATGCAGGATGTTGCGGTGTAGGGAGAAATAATGGGCAAATTACTTGCCTTCCATTACAAATTCCATGCAAAAACAGGAAAGAGCATGTACCACTTTGCAGCCTTCAGGATGAAAAGTAACTGCACAGTTGTTGTCTTGTGACAACTTGGGGATTGATATCAAATTGTGTTTAAATAAAGGCACATAAAGTACCCTACGAAGAAGTAGACCATTTTTCAAATGAATATCTCCAATATGAGTTTTTTGCAAGAAACACCAGTTGGGAGTTTGATAATCAGTCAGGAGGTGCCAACTGAACAATCAGCTAATTGTCAAGAGTAGAGGTCATATGATTGCTTGCTCCTGAATCAACAATCCATTCCCCACTCTACAAAGCTGACATGTGGAAAGTGACCATACCCCGAGAAGCAGTTGTCATAATCTTCCTCAGCTGGTGAAGTCTGTGAGATTTGAGCACTAGAACTTTGAGGCAACAGTTTGAGAAGATGTTGAAGCTGTTGTGGAGTAAACATTAACTCTTCTTGTCCAGTTTAGTACAGCATTATTGGCATGTCTGGGTTGAGCAAATCGATTATTGTTAGAATGTTGAGGCCATTTTTGAGCTGGAGAAGAATTCCCTTGGTTTGGCTTATATTCCTATGCCACCTAGGATATCCCAGCACAGTCCATCATCTATCAGTGATGTGATTTTTGTTCCCACATGCAGTACATGCAGGCCCTTTATACTCATTCTGAGCATGACCATACATAGCAGACACATCATTTTCAGCAATAGTAAAAAGGTCTTTTGTGATTCCTCTTGTTGGAGTGTAGCATAAGAAGATTCAACAGTAGGTAAGGGATGTTGCATCAACAGTTGAGTTCTAATAGAGGAATAGTATCATCTAGGCCATTTAAAAATTGGAACAATCTAGACTCAGCTTTATGGGTAGTTATAGCATTTATAAAAATAGTCACATCAGCTGCTACAGTAGTTACTATAGGCATAGTATTTATTGACTCGATTTTCTACCACAAACTACTCATAGCAGTGAAATAGTCATTCAGTTTCATTTTATTTTGTCTCAACCCAAACAGATCTTTTTTAAGTTTATATTTTCTGGAACCATCACTTAGCATAAAACGTTTCTCAAGTTGAGCCCAGATCTCACTAGCAGTGTTAACAAATAGTATAGATTGACGAATACTATCAGAAACATTGTTGTGTAGCCAAGATATTACCAGATCATTACATGTATCCCATTGAGTAGCTTGAACCTCATCAGCAGTGTTCTTTATCACAGTACCAGTGAGAAAATCAAGCTTTCGTTTAGCAGATATGTGAAGTTCAAAAGATCGTTTCCAATAACGAAAATCTCCAGCCCCTTGAAGCTTGGTAACGGTGATTGAAAGCGGACCATCAGATGGGTGCAAGAAGAGCGGATTTTGCATATCCGCAAAATTAAATATGCCACCATTCGCCATGTTCAATCAATGACAGTGGGTAAATGTATTGTATTTCTCAGATCTGTAAAAACAGAGCAGAGTAACCAGCTCATCTAAATCTAAGCCCATTTATGGGTCGAAGAGTGGAACACCGACACCCATCTTTGGGGTATTAATTGTCTTTAGTGTCCACAATAAATTGTGAGAATGTTGGGGGTGGCTGAGAATCGAACCTTAGTTCTCCCGCCAGCCTAAACTCAGATACCATGTTAAGTAAACAGTTCATCTAAAATCTTTAAGATATTAGAGTAAAACTCCAATAGGATCATATATTTAACAATATTGGTAGTTAGATTATGTTCTGTCTTTGTTTTCTTTTGATGGGGAACTATTACAAGTAAATCTGAGGAGTGAACTACCCTTTCATATCCAACACCAGGTAAATCGAGTGCATGTGATTTGGTAAGTAGCCCCGTGGAAATTTTTACCAATCACAGAGATTGATTACCTTATCCTCAAACAATGGTAACACTTTTTTTAAATATAAATGTCATTAGAATTTTGTAAGTGTAAATGTAAACACTTCACAACTTTTAGGCCAACTCCTTGGGCTCTTTTTGTTTAGAAATACTATAAATGTCACTAGAATTCTTAATATTGTATCAGGAAAAGTAATTAATTTCCT